>NC_079314.1:53307322-53607600 GCF_029931775.1 Euleptes europaea
AGGCAGTGCTGGCAACCTTAGTTCCAAGCTATCTGCAGGCCACAGAAACTCAGGAGTGATTCCAATGATTGCAACAGCAGGTTTTCCAGCTGCTGAACTCACAGCAAATTGTTTTGAGGACTGGATCTGCCAATGATTTGTGTCACACATTTCATGTTACAAATGCATGTCAAAGAGGATTATCTCAATAGGCATGTATGTGAATAGCATTTCCACATTCTGACAATGTTTCCATAGTATCTGTGGCTTTGGGAAGGCTTTCTTGAGCTATAGCACCAGCTATGGTTCCCAACATTGCCTCAGCAAATGCTGGGGGGGATGGGGGTGAAGTCTGGGGAAGGTGGGGGATTTGGGAGATGTTATGTTACTCCTGGGTGATGCTCTAGGCTGCCTCCACTAGTCTCTAAGGTCTTTATCTTGGAGGCAAGGGAAAATTCCAAGAGCGGCAGCTTAAACTTGTCAGAGTGTGGAAACGAAGCACAGTTGGCCCTGCTTAGTACTTGGGTGGGAGACCACCAAGGAAGACAGGGGTTGCTATGGAAAGGAAGGCAGTGGCAAACCACCTCTGCTCATCTGTTGTCTGGAATGCTCTGTAGATGGGGTTGCAATGAGTCAGTTGCAACTCTACGGCATGTTCTTATTTCACTACAGGGAAGCAATGTTTTTTCTTCACCAGTTTCTTAGGGGTGGGAAATTCAAACTGGCGGTTAATTCCCTGGCCTGACTGCATAAATGTGAGGCTTAATACAAGTGGAAGTGGCTCCTCTTTGCATGACAATCCATCCTCTGCTTGCACAGGAGCAAAACTCAGGAAAGTTGCCTTCTTCATGTGCAAGTCCATTCTCACTGCTTAGGATCAAATTAGAATCTGAATCAAGTCTTTAAAAAAAACATTGCAATGAACCAGACATAAAAACAAACAGATTTGGTGCAAGTCTGTACTCTGCATGTGCAGACCTTGCTGGATTGCTTGCTTGAAAATGACTCCCAGGTTTTTAACTGTGACACACCAGGGAGTTCTATTGGTGCAGTAAATACAGACACAATTGCGCAAAATCTACTGAACAATGAAGTTAGGGCTATATTATATAGAATGTTATCTGTGTAGGAAAAAATAGCCATGTGCACCACTAACAGTGCATTCCTGAGCGGAATGCCTGTGCCGGGCTTAGGAGGCAACACAGTGGCGCTGCCTCCTAAGGAGGTTTTGGCCCGGCGCAACCTCCGCCTGGAGCAAAATATCTGTGCAACATACGCCACCTAAAAGGTGGTGTACCCTGGGGGGGGGAAGGGGGTGTCCCCCCACTGAAACGGCTCAGGAGGCCACCTAACGGCAGCCCTGCCCCCCAGCCAGCACCGTGACACTCTGGGAATGCCTCCCGGAATGCCGGGATTCCCCAGGAATACCTCCCGGGACACTGCTGTGGCTTTTGCTAGTGTCCAGACACCGGTGGCAGGCTCCATTGGCGTCTGGACCCGGCACTACTGCGCCAGCAGCCAGAGACCGGTGTCCGGCCATGCACTCTGGCGCTGGGGCCACAAACCCCGGCGTGCGCCTCCCAGATGCCGGTGCTGTGGGCCCTTGCCCGGCCAAGGCCTTTCAGATTTTTTGGGAAGTATCTGAGATTTTAATCTGGAGCCCTTGGATGGAGGCTTCATGATGACAAAATGTCGATCCCTCTTTGAAGGTGAATCAGAGATGAGGGGGGGGGCAGAAAAGAGGTCTTCAGATTGGAGAGATGGTTTATTCATGGAGAAGCTGATGAAGACTATGTTGTGTTTATTTATTTGTTTGTTTGATTTTTACGTCCTTTCACAACCGAAGTCAGGCTTAAGGCAGCTAACAACCAATAAAATCAGTTAAACTAGATACCCTATACAAGTGTATAGGTTATACATTTAATAATAATAAATGTATTGCAGTCATAGATCAGAAAATATCAAGGCACAAATTCTATGCTACAAATCTAACAACCGAAAACCTTATGTTTTCAAAAATTACTAGCAAATAGATAAAATTCTATTTAAAACAAAAATAAAATTCTAAATAAAACAATATAAAACAATATAAAGCATAGATCTGTGGCGGGAGGTTTTTGAGGTGGAGCCTGAGGAGGGCGGGGTTTGGGGAAGGTAGGGACTTCAATGCCTAGACTCCAGTTGCCAAAGCAGAAGGTAGTCCTTCTGAACTCTATTGGCTGGAGATCAGTTGTAACAGCAGGAGACCCTGGAGGTTGGCAACCCTATCACTGCTGTTATGTTGTCATTTCTTCTACAATATGTGGTTTAAAGTGCTATGCAAACTATATCAGGGCTAGTTCCAGCATAATTGTTTACAAGCACAAAGTAGCTTGTGCAACAATTTCTGTGAGAGAGAAACCTATTTCAGGATGGTTAATCCATGCAATTGCATTGTTACCTGGCTTTGTCCTTTGCTAGATTTCAAAAGAGCCACTTACTTTATTGCCAGATCACTTGTGTGTGAAGCAGGCATGAAGAAATCAACATCTTTTATATACATTTTGAGTTTGTTTCTTCAAAATGTAACTGTTGTGAAACAATTTGAACTAGAATGAGCAGTGAAATGTTGTTTTATAGTATTATTATTTTATTTACAAAATTTATATCCCATCTTTCTGCTCTTAGAAGGAAAGAAGTTGTTGTTTTATAGTATTATTATTTTATTTACAAAATTTATATTCCACCTTTCTGCTCTTAGAAGGTGGCTAACAATTTAAAAAATACATGATACAATTACATAATGAGACCATTATAATAAAGAAATGTATAAAATATACATCGTTAAAACAATGTTAAAGAGTTAAAAACAGAGTTAAAATACATACAAAACAGTGAAAATGTATACAAAATGTAAAAACATTGGTTAAGAAGGAGGAATAATTGAGGGAATGCCAAACAAAACAAAAACGTATTCACCTACTGATGGAAGATGGCAACAGAAAGGGACAGATGAATCTCCCTGGGAAGAGAGTTCCAGAGCTTTGGTGCCATGAACAAGAAGGCTCTTTTCTGAGTTGCCCCCGACCCAGTCTCAGAAGCAGGGTCTCTGGAGGTGACTGTAATGGTTGAGCAGGTTCATAAGGGATTAGGTAGTCCTTCTGAGTACATTGCAGTAATCTAATCTTGTAATATGTCCTACTTAAACTGGAAGAGGTTCCTCCTTCTGTAGGAGGAAGAGCCTCTTAAGTTGGAGGAAGGCTCCTTAGGTTCGAGGAAGGCCTCAGACTTCACTTCCATTAGGTTGGAAATCCTTGATTAGCCTCCACAAATGCTGAAGTCTATACCTTGAGTCTATTTGGCTGTCAGCCTTCATCATGAAGGTGTTGTGAGCTTCTGTATACTGTTCAGGCTCTTGGTGATCATGTAGGCCATTTCTTCGTCTACCTCTCAAGGCTGTAATGTCAGCTTCCAATTTTCATTGTAAACCACATGTCCCCCCCACTGTACAACATTCATAAAATTCCTAGAGAACATAAGAACATAAGAAAGGCCCTGCTGGATCAGACCAAGGCCCATCAAGTCCAGCAGTCTGTTGTGGATGCAAAATTTCGGAGAAATGATCAAGTGGATGCAAAATTTCGGAGAAATGATCAATATGGACCTATGGGAAAAACTTTGTTCTTCCGAATTGAAATATACTGTCTGTCAAGAAGTGAAAGAAAATTGGTACAAAACTTTTTACAGATGGTATCTGACTCCTAATATGCTTTCCCAGATGACAATTCCAGGGAAAAAAGGTGCATGTTGGAAATGTCAAGAGTCAGACGGTTCTTACTTTCATGTTTGGTGGACGTGTTCAAAACTACAACTATACTGGAAAAGAATTCATTGGGAACTACAGATGATGTTAGATATGAAGTTTACATTTGATCCTAAATTTTATCTACTCAGTATAGTGCCGTCAAATTTACCTTTGAAATCGCATGACGTCTTCAATTATGCTACAACAGCTGCCAGAACAATTTTAGCAAGAACCTGGAAACAAACTCACATACCTGAAATTGATGACTGGAAAGAAAAACTTCTGGAATATGCAACCATGGCCAAAATGACTTTTGAATTAAATCCTAAACCTAGTGAATCCACTGAGCAATTCGAGGAGAAGTGGGCGTCTTTCTATACTTACATGAAATGCAGCTAACCTAAACAAAGTATGTTTAAACATTATAATAAACTCTGTATTATATTTTCTTATCTCAATTAACTGCCAAGTAGAATATGAATTTTTAAAATATTAGAAATCAGCCTGATGCAAGTATAACAAACTAAAGATATTCTGTAATTATGTTCTATTCAGAAATCATTTTATAATACTGTATTGTTTTTATAATGATAACGTTTACCCCTTCCCCTTTTTCTCTTCCTGTACCCTCCAATTATATAAATAAAATAATAAAAAGTTAAAAAAAAAAGTCCAGCAGTCTGTTCACACAGTGGCCAACCAGGTGCCTCTAGGAAGCCACAAACAAGACGACTGCAGCAGCACCATCATGCCTGTGTTCCACCGCACCCAAAATAATAGGCATGCTCCTCTGATACTAGAGAGAATAAGTATGCAGCATGACTAGTATCCATTCTAACTAATAGCCATGAGTACCCCTCTCCTCCATTAATATGTCCACTCCCCTCTTAAAGCCCTCCAGGCTGGCAGCCATCACCACATCCTGGGGCAGGGAGTTCCACAATTTTAACTATGCGTTGTGTGAAAAAATACTTCCTTTTATCTGTTTTGAATCTCTCGCCCTCCAGCTTTAGCAGTTGACCCCGTGTTCTAGTATTATGGGAGAGGGAGAAAAACGTCTCCCTGCCCACTCTCTCCAAACCATGCATAATTTTATAGACCTCTATCATGTCTCCCCTTAGCCACCTTCTTTCCAAGCTAAACAGCCCTAAGCGTCCTAACCTCTCCCCATAGGACAGTTGCTCTAGTCCCCTAATCATTTTGGTTGCTCTTTTCTGCACCTTCTCAAGCTCTGTAATATCCTTTTTTAGGTGTGGTGACCAGAACTGTACACAGTATTCCAAGTGTGGTCTCACCACAGATTTGTACAAGGGCAGTATGATATCAGCAGTTTTATTTTCTATTCCTCATCTAATTATGGTCAGCATAGAATTTGCTTTTTTTACAGCAGCCGCACACTGGGTTGACATCTTCATTGAGCTATCCACTACCACCCCAAGATCCCTTTCTTGGTCTGTCGCTGCCAGCACAGATCCCATCAGTGTTTATGTGAAGTTGGGATTTTTTGCCCCAATATGCATCACTTTACACTTACATTGAATCTCATTTGCCATTTTAATGCCCATTCTTCCAGTATGCAGAGATCCTTCTGGAGCTCTTCACAGTCCGATTTTGTTTTAACTACCCTAAATAATTTGGTGTCATCTGCAAACTTGGCCACTGTTTAACCCCAACTCCAGGTCATTGATGAACAGGTTGAAAAGCACCCGTCCCAACACAGATCCCTGAGGCACCCCACTGCTCACATCCCGCCATTGTGAGGACAAGAACAAAGCATTTATACTGCCTCATTGAAACAGAGGCATGTTGCTTCATGGTTAAAGAAAGCCATATAGCCAGACTTCTCTCAAGAGCACAACAAAACTGCCTTCTGAATTAAATCAATCTGCAGCTACGGTATTGGTTCAGAAAGGATCAGCATCAGCAATAATATTCAAATAAGCATTAATATATCAATATATATCAATATATCAAATAAGCATTAATATATCAATATATAACCATTGTTGTAAGAGCTGGCAAGCCATCAATTCTAAACTTTCATTGGTAGCACAATCCTATTGAAATGAAACAACCAAATTTGTGGATTTTGCAACTATCAATTTGTAAAATAAACATCTTCCCATTGTCAGATCCAACAGAGTCAATGTCTTATCTCATCACAGATCAATCACATGTGTTGAAATAACATTGGCTTTGGGGCGGCGAAACACAATGCTGACATGGGTGATTAAAATGATCTCCAGTGTTCTGCAGATGTTCATAATGCAATAAGTTTCTAGTGCAAAGGAAGATAGTGCCGATAATGTGGAGGTGTGGTAAGGAACCTGGCAATACCATTTTGCACAGAGTTTGGCAATCAACCGTTGCTTAATGGCTGAAACCACATCTCCAGTCTCCAGGGTAATCACTCCCTCCTCCTGCCCTGATATGACCTATGAGATCCCAGCTTCAACTCTGGTGTGGCATGACCCCATTTTTGGACTGTGATATGATAATGATCTTACACTGCTGCACTGAGTCTTGGCAGAAGTTCAGAGGAGCCTTCAGTGAAAACTTCCCTTAACCCTGATGAATAAGGGCTTTGTTAAATTCTTGCTAAAGACCCACCAGTACAATGGGCTCTCTTTTCCTTCCCACTGAGAATCTCATCCTTGTCCTCTGTCATCTTCCCCCCTCCCCTGTACTCTCCTACCTCTGTCTTCTGTAACTGGCCACAAGCTTCCCATTATGACATTGGCTGATCTGCTTGGATCTCACTTTGAGCCTGAACGAATAAGGGTGACCTTGCCCCTCTGCCTAACTAGCTGAAGGAGAGCTTGAAAGACAGCATGAATTTCTGAGACCCTTGAGTTCAGGATGCTTTAAGGCTTTCAAATTATTCCAGCTGAGTGATTACAAAACCTCTGTTTCTCAGGTAATATTTGTTCGTTTCTTGTCTCAGGAGGAAAGAAAGGTATACCTTATGGGATCTTATGAAAAACCAGCCATAGCTTGGATATTGATAGCTTTGGATAGGGCTAGTCATTGGAGGGTGAACAAAATGTACTCAGTTGATCAGTAGACCAATTTTTTAAAAAATTTTTAAACCTGATAAATACACTATGGATACACTATTATCATTAAACAGGTTTCATGGCTATAATAAAAGGGTTCTGTTGAGTCTCAGCTGACTCATGGCAATCCCATGAAGTTCCCCCTTGTGGGGTTTTTAAGGCAAGAGATGAGCAGAGGTGGTTTGCCATTAGGGTTTCCAACCTCTGGGTAGTAGCTGGAGATCTCCCACTATTACAACTGATCTCTAGCCAATAGAGATCAGTTCATCTGGAGAAAATGGCCACTTTGGCACTGAAGCCACTCCCCAAACCACACTGTCAGGCTCCGCCCCTAAAGCCTCCCACTGGTGGCGAAGAGGGACCTGGCAAACCCATTTGGCATTGCCTTCCTCTGCATAGCAGCCCCAGTTTTCGTTGGTGGTGTCCCACCCAAATACTGACAATGTGATGATATTGGACTAGTCTAGGCTAGGCTGACTACAAAATTAAATTGATTAACTGTTGTTATGAAATGAGAAATCTGGACAAGTTGCTATACAGTTCTTTCTCTTTGGCTGTAGTCCTGGAATGCCACGGTCAGCCAGCCTACATTTAAAGGAAATAATTGAAATGAAATTAAAAGAGTAATAAAGCAAAGTAACCATCTATTCAATACAAGAAGTCTATTTTAAAATGCAATTGTGCTAAATAGGCCAATGGTTTTGCATTTGAAGATGCCTGTGGATATAGCAGTTAGTTGATTCAGTCTTGATTGTTCCCCCACAACAACTTGCCTGGATACAGACAGAAGGTCAGGCAAGACAGGATATTAGTCTGTGAGCTGAATCCTGGTTTTACAGATCATATTATTGCGGGTCCCCCTTTTCTCTACATCTATAGCTGTCAGCTCATGCTCCCATCCCGAGTCTATATGCAGTCTATGTACTAAGTCATCCACAGATGTGCTTTCCATCTTGGAATTTTGTTGTTTGTTCACAAAGTCCTTGTGCTGTGGCTCAGAATTTGTGCTGGGGAAAGCAGGAAGTGACAACCCACCTGGATTTCAACTTTGCTTTCTGAGCTGCAATTAATAAAAGAAAGATCAAAAGCTTGGAATACTGTATCTTATTTCCATTTGCTCTCCAGAACCCCAGAAATACCAGACAGATGTTTCAATTCACTGCATAAAGCCATGTGCAAGTGACCTAGTGCTTCCATACAATATGAAGTGGTCAAGCCACTAATTTCCTTTAAACAGCCATCTGGGATTCTTTAAAATCAAGCCTACATTGCTATCCATAATCTCAGTGTGGATATGTATATACTTTGTGCAAGAATCCTACATTCTAAAACTTCAAAGCTTTTTTTTTTTTTTAAGATTACCATTTGGGGGCAAAAAGCCATTGGAAAGAATGCAACAGCACACTTGTGATCGCTTAGTACTTTTCAGCTTTGTGTTGACTTCAGATAGTTCAGAGCAGGAAAAAATGTGGAAGATTCATTTCCTAGATTCTTATTCTTTTGTTTGTTAAAAGGCTAGTGACTTCAGTTTATACCATTCCTCAAAGTTAAAAAAAAAAAAGCTTTGAAAGCTTCAGCCCTATACACACTTACCTGCAATGTGAACGTAATGGGACTTATTTCTGAGTAGATAAGCATATGACTGTACTGTAAATTGGCTAGAATCTTATACGTTTGATGCATATTTATTTAGGAGTAAATCCCACCGAGTTCATTGGGACTTAGCAACAAGTAAAATGTGCATAGATTCTATGGCCTTTCAAAGAAGCCAACATGGTATTGTGGTTGGAGTGCCAGACTAAGATGTCGAAGACCCAGGTTGGAATCACCATAGAAGCTCAGTGGGGGATATTGAGTCAGTCGCTCTCTTTTAGCCTAACCTACCTCACAGGGTTGCTGTTGTAAAGATAAAATTGGAGACATGATTGATGTAAGCTGACTTGGGGAGAAAAGCAGAGTATAAATATCTAAATATATATATAAAAAACTCTAAATGCTACTTTTACAAGGTTGTTTCAAGCCCTGGTGAAGCAGGTTGATATCTGGTGAAGCAGGTTTGACAAAATATACGAGAGACTTATACTAACCAGTACTACAACAAAAACCCAATATACCAGTTGTTTGAATAATTGAGAATAAACTTTACAACATATTCACTTACCTGGTTGGGTTATAAACTGTTTGTACTTTGTATTTTGTATTTGTATTGGTTCACATAATTGTATTTCTATATATGTGTGCAGATTTTAGAAAAGGTTTTAACTAACCACTGATGAAGGCTCTAGAGGCCGAAACGTGTTTGGGTTTGTGGTTACAGATATCAACCTTAAGTTTGGCCATTGTGCCATTTTCATGCATTTAAAGAATTTTAAAATCTGTGTAGCGCTTCTAATAAAATATATTTGTAATATTTCCACATAGACTTACATAAATTTTCCTCTCACCCAACCCCGGGTACCCAGCTTTTGTTTTCAGGTTGGGTTTCATTCCCCTCTTTTTTCTTCCACATAATATTAGATAACACAACATCTGGCAAGATTTATTTAATCAGCTACCAACAGATGCATTCCAAATAACCTAACTTTTACATGGGCGTCCTTCCAGAAATCCAGTAAAATTACCTTCAGATCTCTTCAGAGAGGATATATTGTAAGATCATTTCTCAAATGATCCTCTTCACCAACTCAGCACAATTCTACTTTACACATAAGAAAACTGAACTCAGTTTCCTTATGGAAGCATGCTAAAAACTGAAGCCACACAGGTGCCTGAATGAAATTTACAGTGCTTGGGGTGCTTCAGGGTTTGCAAGTTACTAGAAAGCATTAACTTGACCAGGAAGCAAGTTATAAATGCAATAGCACCGTAAGTATTAATTAATAAAATGTCTAAAAGTGCTGAATACATTGGTGGTGGAAAGAGCTGTCACGTCATAGCTGACTTATGGTGACCCCATAGGGTTTTTTAAGGTAAGCGACAAACAGAGATGGTTTGTCATTGCCTGCCTCTCTGTAGCAACCCTGGACATCTTTGGTGGTCTCCCATCTAGGGCTGACTCTGCTTAGCTTCTGAGATCTGACAAGATAAGGCTAGCCAGGGCCATCAAGATCAGGACACTAATACATTAGGCAGTATATTGCACATTACACAAAAGTGCTCCATTTGTATCATTTACAGGGTGCAGAATTAGCTTTGCTCTGGAAAAAACTTGGATTGTCAGGCACATAGGCTCTGTAATTTTTGTACCTCAGAGCGCTGGCTAAACAGGATCAAAGGGTAACAAATATCTTCCTAGCACAATGTTCAGCAGCAGATTGCAAGACAAACAGCCAGGTTTGGACACTCTTTTTGCATCAAGCTCTCAGAAAGGATAAGCAAAGATTCTTGCAGAGACACAATAAGTAAATCTTGCCTGACGGTCTTCAAAGGAAAATTAGATTTATGTTGTTTGATTGTAGGATACTTCCCTTATGCTCAACCCATGTCAGGCCAACCTGACCTGCACCTTAAAATTTCCTAGAGTTTGTTTGTAACAGAACTTCTCCCATGACTTCCTTGTTTGCAATGTCCTCTGCTGGCTCTGAGTTACTGAGAAGCCAATGTCATGCTGACCACTTTTGGGGTTGAAACAGAGTAAATGCTAGTAAGTCAAAGTCACTGCAATAAATATATTGAACTAGTGCTTTGTGGAAGCCATGTTAGATACGTTTAGATGTAAGATCATATCAGCTTGACTGAGCTGTAGTGGTGAATTGGGAAAAGAGTCTGGAGAAAGAATATTTATATTAGGGATGTTCCAACAACCCATTTCGGCTTACTTTTTCCTCCTAATGGGGCTCCAAAGCAGCTTATATCATTCTCCCATCCTTCATTTTAACATCACAAAGGCACCCAGTGAGTTCCCATGGAAGAGCAGAGACTTGAACTTGGGTCATCCTCCCCTATAAGAATTCATGACCTGATGTGATCTAACTATCCATGAGCTCAGGGGAAGAACTGATTTCACCTGCTGCACAAATGCAAAAGCAGTTTGCAAGGCAAAAGGAAAGGGAATGGGAACCCTGCATCTATTGTACAGCAGCAAAGCTGTTTGGCAGTTGCTTGAGGCAGATGGCAGCATGGCTGACAGCTCTGAGGCTGTCGCACAAGGTGTGCTGGCTGGCTGAACATGTTCCCCAAGAGGTCTGCAATGTCGTAAGTTCAGAATGAGAAGTTTCCCATAATGGCGACTCATGAAAAGTTGGCTCTTTGAAGCCTGCACAATTGCTGTGGTTCAAACATTGAAAGTCAAAGGGATACAAGGTGGTCCATAATAAAGCTTATCTCATGTTCACTATCACTTAGAACAATTGCTCAAAACCTTTCTCGGTGTACTTTCAAGCACTGCTAAATCCCGCATGAGACAGTTCAATTCACCTGTTCTAATTTGTGATACCAATTCACAGACATTGGCTCATTGGTTTCCCTTGTTGTAAGCTCTAGCCCTGCGGCAAACCCATAAACAGATTCCAGCAGACGGCAAGTCCACGAAAGCAGTTTTATTGGTTAGAATCGACAGGTTTCAGAAGCCATATTCGAAAGGACACTAGTAAGGGGCAAAGGCAAGGTACATGGCATATATGGAAAAGCAAAAGGAGATAACTGGTAACCCAGGCAACCCCCCTCCCAGAGGCAGGAAGGAGTACTTGGCGATTCCCACAGTATGGGAATCTATGAAGACTAAACATGGGGCATAGACTGGCCTTGGACAGAATAGCACAACAGCACCTGGAGGCAGCACAATCGCACTACCGCATACCATCCTCATGGCCTGCTCCTGACACTTGTCCATCTCCAATGAGAGAGCAAACAAATTCTTTGCTTTGCTGTATGCAAATCTCTATATTCTCTCTTCTGTTAATATAGGGGAGTGTCCTCTTACCTAGTAATAGACACATATTCTTTTCCTGAAAATCTTAACTCGTAAGTGGCAAATATCTTCATTTTCTTTTCTCTGGAAATCTTCCATGTTTCCCTCTCTTTTTTGACATAGTGGGTGAATTAACTTTGTTTTAATAGACACAAAACCCAGATCAGAATTTTGTTTGAATGTCTGCATGCAAACTCCTGGTAGAAAAATATTTTGCCGAATACTTTCTGCCATAGTTATGGATGTATGCATGTGCTTCTGCGTGCTGTGCAAACATATAAGATTAGCACACGAGGCAAGCTAATTTTTGAATCAAAGCTAAGTGGCCCAGCATTGAGTTAAAAGGAAAGTAAGGGTTTCACATGCTATGACAAGTTGAGTTGGGACCTCAACATGCCCTGGAGCAAGTGTGTTTTTCTCCCTTCTGAGTGATATAGCTAGTGAACACGGCTTCTCTGGTCATATCAGCGTTTGACTAATGGTGCTATGTCCAAGGCACTGAGCATGAAGGATTTGAAACCTTTTGATTACATGCCACTGAAAAGCAACTGACAGAAGTGCCTCTACAACTCAAGGGCACAGGCAAGAACCAAAGCACTGAGATTTATTCTTGATTGAGAATAACCACCAGTATGTGAATAGTATACACTGAACGCCTGAAGGACCATCAAGGCAATCCTAGAAGCTCACATTTTGTGCTGAGTTTTCAAAATGGTGCTTGGCCAGCTGTTAATCTCATGGATTGGCCAATGGGAAGATAATGATTTCACAATAATGACTGTAGGAATTTATCAAATCTAGATATATGGATTTTTTCATAAGTGTTCAAGGTAATATGGGAAAGAAGCCTAAAATAAAGAAATGAAAAGTCATAACCCACATTTACACAATATAAGGGGGCGTGGCTCAGCAGCAACCATCTGCTTTGCATGCAGGTCTCAGGTTCAATCTTCAGTTAAAAAGATCAGGTAGCAGGTGATGTATGAGCCCAATGGCGCAGAGTGGTAAGCTGCAGTACTACAGTCCAAGCTCTGCTCACGACCTGAATTCGATCCCGACGGATGTTGGCTTCAGGTAGCCGGCTCAAGGTTGACTCAGCCATCCTTCCGAGGTCGGTAAAATGAGTACCCGGCTTGCTGGGGGTAAAGGAAAGATGACTGGGGAAGGCACTGGAAAACCACCCCATAAACAAAGTCTGCCTCGTAAACATCGGGATGTGACGTCACCCCATGGGTCAGGAATGACCCGGTGCTTGCATAGGGGACCTTTACCTTAGTAGGTGATGTGAAAGACTTCTGTCGGAGTCTCTGGAGAGCTGCTTCTATCAAAGTAGATGACCCTGACCTTGATAGACCTTGGGTTTGACTCAGTATTAGGAGGCTTCATGAGTTCCTCCTGTTGCTGTAGATCATGAGTTCCACAACCTTTTTGAGTTTGTGGACAACTTTGGAATTTTGACACAAGGTGGTGGGTGCAACCACAAAATGACCTTTTCAGGAGATGGAACTAACTACAAAATGTCTGCTGTGGGATGTGGAGCCACAGGCACATAGGAAGCCAAACTGCAGGGGAGAAGAGTGGTAATTTTTTTAAAAAAAATACACTGTCAAAGATGAGTGAGAGAGAATAAAACCAAGACTTTGTGGCAGCTGCTGCTGAAACAATGTTATTTTAATCTGCATAGGCAATTGGATCTTCTGTAGCCAATCAGAAGCCCTGCGGGGTAATAGCTCCAGATGGCCCCAGCCGCTTTCTAAAAACACTTGGTGGGCATCAAGAAAAGTGTTGGCGGGTGCTATGGTACCCATGGACACTACATTGGGGACCCCTGCTGTAGAGCTTCTGCCGTATGCAGTGGACTGAGATCCACCATTATGGTTGCCAACCTCCAGATGCTACACTTTTTGTATCCCTGCGTGGAACTGATTGATTTGGAACAAAAAATAATGCTGGCAGTCGTATTTGAAGCAAGAAGAAGTTGTTTTGGGGGACTGAAGAAGAGATTCCCCATTGATCTACATCTGCACTTCGTGGAAATTTTCGTGGGACCATTGTTGACTGTGTACACTTACCTTTCTAGGGATTACTGAACACTTACCTTTTGAAGGACTGTGTAACTTTTGGACTACATATGTTGGTCTTGGACTGCTTGTTGGTGATGCACATATTTTTGTAGTGTATGTTATATTTGTGTTGTGTTTTGTGTTATTGTGTAGCATCATAAAAATTTTGCACTTTGGTTATATCTTTTCGCATCTATGCTGAATTCCAAACCTTAGGTACTAGCATAGAGGTGCCTTTTTCCTACAGACCTCCAGATGGTGGCTGGATATCTCCCATTTTTACAACTGATCTCCAGATGATAGATATAATTTCGCCTGAAGATAATGGTTGTTTGGGAGGGTGGACTCTATGGCATTATGCTCCATAGTCCCTCCCCTCCCAAACCCCACCCTCCTCAGTCTCCACCCCCAAAATCTCCAGGTGTTTCTCAACCTGGAGCTGGCAACCCTATCCACCATGCATAAACTTTTAGGTGACTTTAAAATTTGTCATGCACCCATTCCATTTATTAATTATTTTGCAGAAAACCACATTCATTGCTAAAAGGTTTACTTGCTTGATTTTCATTTTTAATGCTTGTCATTTAAAAAAACCTTCTCCCTGTCACTACTGTGTAGATGTCCTGAGCAGTCAATGGAAATCAAAAAGCTCTTGATTCTGGTTTCTTCTAAAGCCAGACACAAGGGACTGCTAAGGTGCCTCTATGCATTTCCTCTAAAAAGGCAGCCGGTGGCTTTCTTTTGTGACACTTCTATAGTGGAGTCAGGAGAACTGTACCTTTGGGTGTCTATAGAGTTTACTAAGATTGTATCCATGGCCGGGCTGAGCTGCTCAAAAGAGCTGCCTAGTATTGCCGCATGTGGTCAGAGGACAGGTGTAAGCTCCATAGAAAGATTAGCCTGAATATAAGAAATCTATTTCTCTGTGTCACTTCTTATTCCTCTAGGATGGGTTAATTAATTAATTAAGATATTTATACCCTCCAGTATGGATGTAAAGCGCATTACATTGTTCCCCACTTCTCCATTTTTATCCTCACAACCATCCTGTAATGTAGGTTAGGCTGAGAGTGTGTGACTGGCCCAATGTCACCCAGTGAACTTCAATGGCAGAGTGTGGATTTGAACCTGAATATCTCAGATCCAAGTCCAACACTAACAGCTACACCACATTGGATCTCTTTGAATGATGAGTTGGCTTGAAAGATCTGCTGTTAATAATTTGAAGTTGTGGCATCTGATGTTTGTGGTGATGTTCTTATGTCAGGGCTGTGGTTTTTAAACAAGATTGTTTCATTGTGCTGTCACAGTGATTTAGATATTACGCTGCAAAGTTTCCTGCTGAACTGTGGTGTGGGTTTAGATTTCAAAAATAAAGATCAACCAACCAATAGCAAATGTGTACTTAGGCAGGCACTAGGCAGAACATGGCTTGGAATTCTCCTCACCACCACTGACTTTACAGATACTGTAGTTGCAAATGAAACCTGCATTTCTCTGCCAGAGGAGTGATCCAAGCCTACTGAAGTGAGTGGGAAGACACCAGCTCCAAAGTATATTGGTTTAGAATGATGCTAGCTGGAATGGCCAGAATCCCAGCACCTCCCTCATGTCCCTGGTTCCCCTTTCAGTTGGCCTCTATACTTTATGCCTGTGTCATCTGAATACTTTATGTTTGTCTTCTGAAGTACTTCTACAGCTAGTATGTAACCTGAAATTATGTCTTGTTTTTTTAAATGCGATTTCATTCTACTGTTCCGTTTTGTTTGCTTCCCAGTTAAATCTAGACTTGAGCTTATTTGAATATCCCTCACTCTCACATTTTTAGATTATTTTATTGTCTTGAAATATAGTAAGAAGATATATATCAAAAGCAGATAATGAAAACAGTAATTAAAACTTGGACTTCAGTACAGATTTGTGTTGGCCTTTCTGCGGTAAGAACAAAAGACACTCCTTGATGAGTTCCTGTTAGTAAGTAACACATAATTATTTTCTCTGAGCTGACCAAGAAATCAAGCCAAGGCAGCTGATAAAGAATATTAGACCTTGGCTCTAGATACCTAAGACAGTGATGATGTACATCTTAGGGAGGAGGCTGTGGGCGAAAACGCACGGTCGCTTTATCCTCCTTTAATCCCTGTTTTAGCCAGGATCGAACGCACATTAGGCGAAACGCACGCGTTCGATCCAGGCTGAAACAGGGATTAAAGGAGGATAAAGCGACCGTGCGTTTTCTCCCTGTGTCTCAGTAGTAGAGCATCTGCTTGGCAAGCAGAAGGTGCCAGGTTCCACCCCCAGTAACTCCAGTTAAAGGGAATGAGTAGCGGTGATATTAAAGGCCTCTGCCTGAGATCCTTGAAAGCTGCTGCCAGTCTGAGTAGGAAATACTGACTTTGGTGGATGAAGGGTCTCATTCAGTATAAGCCAGCTTGGTATGTGTGTATGTGTTTGTATGTGTGTGATCTTCAGGAATGTTCTTGCCACAGGTCAGAGTCCATGCGGAGTAGTCCTGTATGTGTGTGTTTGCTGAACTCTCAGGTAGTCAACAGTGCAATCCCACAAACACTTTCCTGGGAGTAACCCTCATTGAGTATACTTGAGTAGGATTCTGAGTAGATCTGCTTAGGACTACACTGTACTTATATGACTGGGAGGTCTGAAAGATTGGTCAGGTGATTGGGCAATCTCATCTTGGCTCAAAGCTCAAGCCAACAAACCCATCACACCTTGTTTTCCTTAGCCTGCACACCAGATAGTAAGCTGAAATGAGGTGGTCATCCTGTCTCCCTCATCCCAAATTTGACAGGATTAGAGGTCATTCAATGGATGTCCTCTTCCCACCCCCACCTGAACTGCTATGACAGACTGGTTTGGGAAACTTCCATAGAGATAAGTTTGGGAAACCTCCCTCCATCATTAGGTGATTCAAGATACTATCAGATTCCATACCTCAGACAAATAACCCACACTATCCCTGCATACCTAGTTATGGCCTGACCAACTCTATGACCTGGTGTGTTTACAAGACCACACCTGAGGAAGCCAACAGTGTGTAGGCAAAAAGGTCCTTCTCGAAGCTAGTCTGAAAAAACCCCCAAAATATTGCTGCATGGCCATGTAGCAACCAATTAACCCATCACTGTTTTACCAAGAATGGGTAGGACAGGCTCAGGTAGAAAGTACCTGCTGCTGACAGGTGGAACATGCTTAAGGAATCACTCTGTTAGTACTCCTCATTACCTGAGCAGCATAGTTTTTTTCAGAATGGAGCTGAGGAAAAAATGATATTTGTTGTGTCATTTGTGAGTCAATATACAAGAACTATACATATGTTACATATATCAGTGATATACATTGTACTTACAAATCCCACTGTGTACATAATCAGTACAACATGCAGATAAAATGCTAGTAATACCCAATATGGTGCTCATGGGCCCCATGGTTCTGGCCAATGTATATCATGGTGTCTGCTTGTTTCTTCCTCAGATCATCTCTTCCTCAAAGCATAGGGCCACTCCTGACTTTCATCTACTTCTTTACACTAGGAGGTGCTTCAGAAGAGCACAGGAGGTATTGCCTTTGCAGCTGCAGGGAGCACTGATTCAGAAACAGCTTCTTTCATCATAGGAGAGCTCTTGCAATGGAACATCAACATTTTGTGATTGGTCTCCCTCAGATGGCAGCCATTTTGAGACTGGTCCACCCCATACCTGACATGTTGTTGATGTGCCCGCTATTTGTTCTAAAGATTTCAAAAGTGCCTTCACAACTCAGGATCTGGCAATGCTTGGATAATTGTGTGTGTGTGAAGTGCCATCAAGTCGCAGCCGACTTATGGAGACCCCTTTGTTTGGGTTTTCATGGCAAGAGACTAACAGAGGTGGTTTGCCAGTGCCTTCCTCTGCACAGCAACCCTGGTATTCCTTGGTGGTCTCCCATCCAAATACTAACCAGGGCTGACCCAGCTTAGCTTCTGAGATCTGACGAGATCAGGCTAGCCTGGGCCATCCAGGTCAGGGCGCTTAGATAATTAGTTACCCGCAATTGCTGTTTGACTGCAGAGAATGCAGGTCAGGTTGAGGGAAGCTGACTTGTTAAAACACACACACACACACACACACACACAAACCATCTAATTTGGCCCACAGATTCAATGACAACAGAGAAGATATTCTACAGCAAATCCTAATGGATCGTTACATTATGAGGCACGTCCAGAAAAAATTCTAATAAAGTGATTATTAGAGTTAGTATTGTTCCATCAATGGTGCCTTTATTTCTTGAGAGATTTAGCATTGGATTTGTAAGTATAGCCAACATTTCAGTGGCTAACAGAATAAAGTGGGCATTTTTCTAGAGTTTGCAGACAGATGCAATATGTATGACTTCCAGTAATACTAGTTACATTACAGTAATTCTAACATGAATTTTAGGGAGGGGGGAATGGGGAGTGAGATAGAAATTATGAGGTGATTTGGGTTTCCTTGGCCTCTTCATTGGCTTACTATCACCCATCTGATTCTACAACCTAACATTATTCAAATGTCTATTTATATTTGTGTACATGTCCTGGAATCACATTGCCAGTACTCTACAGCCTCTCCATTGTAAATGTTTTCCAGCATGAACAAGAGAAGCTAGTTTCCCAGCCAAGAAACAGACTGGAGCAGGAAGTGATCTCAGCAGGCATATCCTTCATTTCTGGAGTTAATTTTGCTTGAGCCAAATGTCATCCGAGGACACAGCTAACAGCCTCACATTTAAAATGTGAGTAAATACAATGTGCTACAGATTAAAAGTAACCTTGGGGCCATTAGCATTTGTTGTTTAAAATCCACACTTGTAATTAAAAGAGGAGCAGAATTTTTCTTATGTATATAACAGAGCAATATTGGAGACATTAGCTTGTATACATTTTGAATTATTTCATAGATGCAGTTACATAGTCCTCTTGGGGGAGGGGCAGGGCTACACAGCCTCAGTTTTAACATGGAGGAACGTCCTCATCTGAAAATCACACTTGATGCAAAAATCTTATTGAAGACTAATTTTCAATTTTTCTTTCTGATTTTTTTTGTCCTTACAGGACATATGATTTGCAGAGGGGGTAGCTTCCTAACGTGGTTCCCCATGTGAAAGCTGAGTGGTACAGTCCCTGTCCCAGGATTGTATCACTTCATTATTATTGTGTGTTCATTGTGGTTCCATTCCTGAAATCAGAGTGCTGAGACAGCTCTATGAGAGGTTTGATAAGCCTGGTCCTAATGGAGATGTATTCATAGTATCACAATTTCTTACGTATGAGTGACACATGAAGCAGGATATGGAGGAGGTGGCAACCACCAGCTAACTGCTTCTGTTAAGCTCCTGTGCTGGAACATCCTTAGAAGTCTTTCTGGATCACCTTCTTGTAGAGCTGGCAACTCAGGATAGGGAAATTCCTGGAGATTTGGGGGTGGAGCCTGAGGAGGAGCGGGTTTGAGGAGGGGAAGGATCACAGCAGAGATGTCATGCTCTAGAATTCACCTTCTGAAACTGCCATTTCCCCAAGGAGGACAGATCTCTGTAGTCTGGAGATCAGTTGTAATTTCAGAGCAAGCCAAGTCCCACCTGGATAGGGTTGCCAACCTCCAGGTGGTGGCTGGAGATCTTTTGCTATTACAACTGATCTCCAGCCGATCAATTTACCTGGAGAAAATGGCCGCTTTGGTAATTGGACTTTATGGCATTGAAGCCCCTCCCCTCTAAAACCTTGCCCTCCTTAGGCTCCGCCCCCAAAATATCCAGGTATTTCCCGACCCAGACTTGGCAACCCCACACCTGGAGGTTGGCAGCCCTATCCTCTACATCTCCTGGGAGAGTTGTGACCACCTTTTCTGTCAGCCCAACAACTCCTGCCAAGACCCCAGTCCTCTGCTGTACAGGTATTTTATGTTGTTGGGAGGTAGCTATGCTACCTGCAGGAGTGTCACATCACTTTGACCTTGTCGTATTTATTTCCAGCCAGGCCAGTTATTCCAAGGAGCCACCACCCAGTTCTCTCCCCCTCATTTTTTATATAAAACACTATATTGAGGATAAACAGTGTGATTATGAAACCACTTTAAAGGAGGCATTACTGGAGAAAATTGATGCTTTGGCAGGTGGACTGTAAGGCATGGTACCCCCCTGAGGTCCCTGTCCTCCCCAGGCTCCATCCCCCAATCTCCAGGAGTTTCCTAGCCTGGATCTGGCAACACTATCTTTCATCCGCCACTGGTGGCCAGGGAGGACCTGGCAACCCTACTTGCAAGTCAGCACAGGAAGGATGAACAGGCAGGTGGGGGCATGTGGGTGGACGGACAAGAAGGGGGGCCTAGTAGTGAGCGAAAGGAGGGACTGGGTGCTGTCTGCTCAGGACCCCTCAAAAACTGGAGCTGGCCCTGAGCAAGGGGCTAAAGGACTTCCAGATTTTGAATGAACAGCATGGATGGCGACATCCAAAATGGGCAAAACGACACACCGCAACTTGTCTTTTGCCTAAAGAACAGGATTCTAACTGGATGAGCCTGAGAACCACCTGGCTGATTCTCATCATAAACAAACCAAGGTTTGTTCAGGATGTCCCAGTGCTGCCAATGTACATTAAATGAAGTGGGAGATCATTTTTCCCCTGTGGGTACACAGAGTGGGCAGCTTATAGTGATACCTTTTGTGACTGCTCTCCCATAAAAGCGGGGGTGGGTGGATTTGGATAAAGCTGATCATTACACATTTCCTAATTGTAACCATAATGCATGGTTGCCTCTGTTTATACCCAATCGGTTACCTTTGCCAAAGTAGATCCTTCCATGCCTGTGAAAAAGTAAGCTCTACAGAAGCATTTAATGTAATGGAAAATTTTAAAACATGGATGATTGAAAACTACTCATTGACTTTTTGTGAATTTTGTTTTGTTTATGGCAGTACTGAAAGAAACCCCAAATTATATGCCTGTATTGTTTTGTAATTTTATGTTGGTCATTGGCCGTAACAAATAAACAAACAAAAAACCCAAACCTCTCAGTCTGGAAAACGTTCCGCCATTTTTGCAAAATATCCATAGATACATTTAAATTGGTTTCCCACACCCTCAGTGGTGTCATAATGTATTCAAATATGAATGATTATGTTAGCCTGGCAGTGACTGGTGACATCACCAGACTTAACATTGTGATGACGTCTACTTCATAACGAGATCCCTGATTAGGCAAGATCACCCATGTGACAAATTGAAACAAGGGACCCAAATGAGAAGCAACAATGCAGCTGTGCAAAATCAGCAGAGTCAAACCATCAGTAGCAGAGGGGAAAGTGGGATGAAACAACAAAGAATCATGAGGCAGGGGCACCTTAAGAATAATAATTTGTTTTGGCGTAAGTTTTGTGAGTCAAAGTGCACTTCATTGGGCCCAATCCACCATTGGCAGAAATATATTGTTATATGCTCCCCACTTCTGCAAGCAGTGAGAAGAACCGAGGCAGTGGTTTTGGTGGGGTGATTCCTAATAGAGGAGACAGCACTGGAGACTTATGATGCTTTTGTAAAATTTGATTTATTTAGAAATGTTCAAGTAGAATATAGACAGAGGCAAAGAGGCACTTATACAAAGCAGTAGATATGCAACTTGCACATCCAAGAGAGAGAAAGAGAAAGAGAGAGAGAGATCCTGCACTCTCTAAGAGTTTCAGCCAACTTCCAGCAGTGTCTTGTCTGCTTCTCTTTCTGTCTCTTCCACAATCTAAATTACCGGTACTGCCTCTTCACACAGAGACACATACCTTCCTGCTCCCATTAGCTAGGTAGGGAATTACCTCTTCCAAGTCCCAATTTCCCAACACTTCCTGACACTTCAGGCCTATTGAGGAGTTACCTAAAATCATTAAGACATGTTACTATTCTTTTTGCCATATATGCTAAACAGGCACACAGTAATCAAGCCTGTAACAACAGCCTTGGATACAAACAGATAATGGTATTACAAAGCGATACCCGAAGACACAGATCCATTACAATACTATGCAAAGAATAATGGGAAACAAGATCTTTTCAAAAGAGGAAACGATTCAATCAGAATGATTGTGGACTGCTCCCAGTTGGTGATGAATTAGCAAAGCAAGATAAATAATGTACATAAACCAATGAATGGAGACAATTGCTTCCTGTAGTGTGCTAACCACTGCCTGACTCAGCTGAGACTAAGTTTGATTAGTATCAAGCAGCCTGAATAGCCCTGACTAGCTGGATCTCATCAGGGCCTGGAACCTCAGGCGGGTCAGCCACAGGTAGTACTTGGATGGGAAACCACCAAAGGAGACGGTTTGCTATGCAGCGGAAGGCAATGGCAACCCACCTCTGTTATCCTTTTGCCTTGAAAACTCTGTTGGTCCTGGGCGTACCATGAGTCAGTTGTGACTTGACAGCAATCAATAGTATCAAATCTGTATTCGAATTCATGCTGAAGTCTTCCTTTGGCCATTTTTGCATGGTCAATTTTGATGCTCACTCACAGCTCTTTTTTAAAATGCGACTTTAAAAATGCCTATTCACGGTCTTGGCGCAAAAGGAGAAATTCCACCCCTCGCACTTGCCTGCTCTTTCATTCCTGTTTGCATAGCCATTAGCATGTGCATAGCTAACGTGCCGCTATTGTTTTGCATGGTTCCTCCAGGGTATTCTTCTCGGTTTCGGCGGAGCAAACACAAAAGGTTGCTTTATAGGGGCTCTTAGGTAATGCGAAGCAGGTATGCGCCGGCTTCGCAGTCACTTCCGGAATGAGGGTTCAGCGTGGAAAAAAAAATATGTGGGGCAATCCAGCCTGGAACGTGCTGCTTATTACCATACGAAAATGGCCTTTGAGACTTTTTGTTGCTGAAGAATGGCAAATGTATTAAAGGCAGTTTTAACTTCACCAAAATGATTCATTTTGGTCTGACAAATTAAAGTGAAAAATAGTTTGCACCTCCTTACATTTCACACAGTCAGAACCAATAAAAGGTTGTAGAATTGGTCCCACCCTGAGTCCATTGCAGGTAATTTGAAGATCAAGATGATACCTTTCCACTCAGTTCTACACCCTAAGCCTTCCAATCTTACATTAAATACTTCTGCTACAGGCCAGGGATCCTTGAGGGGTTTTTCTGCAATCTTCTGGGCATGGAGTAGGGGGTCACTGGGTTTGTAGGGGGAAGGTAGTTGTGAATTTCCTGCATTGTGCAGGGGGTTGGACTAGATGACCCTGGTAGTCCCTTCCAACTCTATATTTTTATGATTCTACTTAGATTTTTTTTGGGGGGGGGAAAGCAAGAGGTTTGTCCTTTGCTTAGTGGCCAAGCTCTATCATCTCCCTCTTTTCAGAACCACTTTTCCCTTGTCTTGTTTTTCCTAGTGGAGTTTCCTTCTTCAGTGCCATTTCATGAGATCTTTAGCCATTTTAGAAAGGTGCAATCTTCGTGGTTAAAACCCATGTTGAAATCCAGAAAAACACACTGTCCTTATTGTCAAATATAATAAGAAATTTCTATTGGATGTGTATTCCTGCCACACATCAGCCAAAAGGGTATTACCATTGCTCAATCATTCATTTACTCCAGTAAAATGGACAAAAGAGAGGCTTTGATTGGGTTGGCTCACATTTGCAAGAAATGCAGAGATCAAGTGCTTCCTAGGACATATTGCGGTGGTATGTGAAAAGTGACACTAATAAAACAAAATGTCCTTTCAGAGCTAAACAGAATGTCACTGATGGTTTTAACTTTGGTAACAAGGTTTCCCAAGACTGCAGTTCTGGTACACCTGAAAACTCAATTCTTTTCTAGAACCAGAGAAAGGTATATGTAGCAACAGCTGAGACTCCAAGGGGCATATCAGCTTGACAGCTCAGGTGGCAGAGTAATACATGTGTCACACCAGGATCTGGCTTCAGGTCCTCACTCTACTGTAAAGCTTTATGGGTGACCTTTGGCCAATCATTTTCTCTCACCCTAACCTACCTTGCAGGGTTATTGGGAGGATAAAATGGGTAAGAAAGACTCATGTATTACCGAGTTCCTTGGAGGAGAGAAGGTAAAAAAGGTACTCTATAGATGGAATGTGTTAAACAGTCATTCCCATTTACTGGTGAAACATTGGAATTGTAGTTCTAATTGAGAGCACTTGAGCTCTTGAATTTTCCAGATCACAGTTGTCAGGTATATTGTTGTTTGGCATATGCCATTGCTGTGAAATAAGGATGTTCCTGGAAGTTTTAAAATATATATTTTTTTCTTTGGGGATTTTGAAGTTCTGAATTGCTTGGTTTTGTTTCCAAAGTGGAATGGATGCATTAGGGATTCTCCATGGTTCTGTTGTTTACAAATTTGTATAGAATTCTGTGCACATGTTGTTTCCAACAGCAGCCAGTTCCTTCTCTTAAAATACTTCTTTCCACCCTCTCTGTTACAGATGTAGATGCACGATCGATAAAACATAAAAATGTAATGTCAGTGGGATTGTAGGTACAGTTGTGTCAAGATTCTTTCTGTGCAGTGTTTACTAAATCATAGGCTCACACTTGCAGTGGAGTACTGCACAAAAAGAATCTTGATGAAATCATCTGCCTTCTGCCTTAAAGGAAGCATGCGATGCCATGCCACGGATTCATAACTGTATTCTAAGATATGTCATAAAGCTGCAAAAGGTATGTGCAGAGACTCTGATAGGAATTAGGGCCATGGCACAGAGGAATAGGTAGTTTAACTTTTAAACCACCCATATCCCTGGGTATATTGTACCTGTATTTTTCTGCTTCAGGGGCTTAAAGTAATTTGGGGGCATTATTATTCTTATAGTTATGGAAGGGTTAAACAGGTTCTCTGTAGTTACTTTTTGTGGCTCAATCATAGGATCCCTTAGGATCTGAACATGGATTCCCAATGCCACATGGGGTTTGGCTTTTCGTTAGTGTTTTTGAAATAGTCACATCTGTTACATAGGGTGAAAACGCTTGGTCGCTTTATCCTCCTTTAATCCCTGTTTTAGCCAGGATCGAATGCACATTAGGTGAAACTCATGTGTTCGATACTGGCTGAATCCTGGCTGAAACAGGGATTAAAGGAGGATAAAGCGAACATGCGTTTTCGCCCTAAGTTGACAATAATAACTTGCTTATGAGAAGAATGAGTTGTGGGGGGGAGTGGGCATTATCCTGTGGCCAATTTCCACTCCTTAAACCCTTGTTCTATGTATGCATCTATACTGGATCATTGGTGGTCCTACCCATTTTGAATACATTTTAACAACAGTATTGACTAAATTGGGATGCTGCCCTCAACAGTGAAAAATTACTTATTTCTGTATTTTATACTTGCAGTCTTTAAATTAATCTCTCTCTGTCATACTACAAAGCATAAGTCAACCATTCTTTATTCACTTTCTTCATTATTTTATAGACTCTACGCAAATGTGGTAGTCTGGTTTTCTAGTTTAAGAAGTAGGGCTGCTTGTTCCCCTACATTCCAAAACCCAAGACTCATGGAATGGGGACTGGTGATGTCACATCAAATAGCACTCCTAGTGGTAGTACTTCCACCCTCCACAACCTCCAGTTGGGAGCTGGAGATCTCCTGGAATTACAGCTGATCTCCAGATTACAGAGATCAGTTCCCCTAGAGATAATGACTGCTTTACAGGGTGGGCTGTATGGCTGTATCCCCTGCTGAGCTCCCTTCCTCCCCAAACCCTGCTCTTTCCAGGCATCGCTCACAAATCTCCAGAAATTTTCCCATCTGGAGTTGGCAGCCCCATGCCACTAGAAAGAATATCCCACAGTACCTGTGAATGTGGATAGTCACAACTGTGTCGTTTTGAAGCAATGAAGAATTCACCACACACTTAAAAAAACAAAACCATGGAACTGATGTGCTAAATGTAAAATTTTGCTGAGCTGTTAGCAGGGTTGCCAACCTCCAGGTGGGGCCTGGCGATCTCCTGAAATTACAATTGATCTTCAGACAACAGAGATCATTTCCCCCAGAGAAAATGCCTGGTTTGGAGGGTGGACTCGATGGCATTAGTGTCCCTCCCCTCCGCAAACCTTGCTCTCCTCAGGCTCTACTTTCAAATCTCCAGGAATTTCCAAGACAGAAGCTGGTAACCCTAGCTGTTAGTGCCAGATTCTTTGTTCCCATCTCTAATTTACTTGTGCAGAAGTTACCATAAGTCAGCATTCGTAAAAGTCTTAAAAGAAGCCATCAAATGCGTGGGCTGTCTTATGGCCCTGAGATTTCAGCCTGAGGAAGCTCTGCAAATAAGCCCCAAACTTGAGTTTTGGACCTTGGCAACCTTACAAAGAAGTCATTGCAATATTTTAGAAATCCATTCACATGGAAACAATGCAACATTTCTGGGCTGTTTTTCCAGTTGTGCTCCACATATCAAGATGATGCAAGCAGAACGCTTTAGGGTTGTGCGACCCTCGCCGGGGATGGGGGATCCCTTGCTTTGGGGGCCCTCCCCCGGCACCATTCAGCTGGCCAGTAGGAGGACTTACCAGCAGCAAGCTGAGGCCCAAGCCTCTGTCGCTGGTGACGCATCAACATAGAGTTTTTTACCAAATGTGAGAGTATCCCCACAGTGATGGCAACATGATGACATCTGGTGCATACCAGAAGTGACTTTGACATATCACCAGAGACTGAGGCTTGGGCCTCAGTTTGCTTCCGGTAAGTTCTCCTTACCCACTATCCCCCATCAGTTGTCAGGGGGTACCTGGCAGCCCTTGTACACTTACTTCAACATGTGATCACACACAAAAAAGGAATATATAGAATGGAATTAAGAGGCTTTCTGCATTGCATCCCTTCTACGGTTGCCAGGTACCTCCTGGCCACTGGCAGGGGATGGGGTTGTAGAGTTGCCAGATGTAGGTTAGGAAACTCATGGAGATTTAGAGATGGAGCCTGGGGAGGACAGGGGCCTCAGTGGGGTGCAATGCCATACAGCCCACCCTCCAAAACGTCCATTTTCTCCAGGGGAACTGATTTTTGTAGTCTGAAGATGAGCTGTAATTCCAGGGGAACCCCAGGTGCCACCTGGAGGCTGGCATTCCTCTGTGCTTAGGGCTTCCAAGTCCCTGGTGGGAGCAGCGGATCCCCTGCCTCCAGTTTCCTTTGCGCACTGCTGCTCCAGTGGCAGGAGAAAAATTAAGAAAAAAAGCAGCCTTGTTTACTTACCAGATGTTGATACAGGAAGTGACAAAGGATAGTTCTAGGAATTGCTGGAAACTCTGGTTTTACCATACAGCTTCTGGAGATTCCTAGAGCTACTCTTGCCACTTCCTGTATCAACTTTCAGTAAGTACACAAAACTGTATATTAAAAAAAAATATTCTCCCTCAGCCCTGTGCCCTCCCCACAACCCTACCTTTACTGCTTTATGCTGGTGTTTTGCTGGCAATCTGCTAAACAAAATCACCACAACAACTAGGGATACAAAGTATCACTCACAGCATGTCTAACAGATAGTACTATGGCTGAATATTGCATTTGAACAAGTTGGAATGAGACTTGGTTTGCACAATAATATTTAACTTGGGAAAATAGCCAGCAACCTTCTTGTCATGATGTGGAACCATGGTATGAATGAGTGAAGATTTAATTTACCTTGGAAACATTTCCAAAATAATGTTTTGCATGATGGCATATATAGTGAATCCACAGGAGTTCAGGCAAAACTGGTCCATTTCACAAAAACCGTTGGGAAAAATCACCTTGTGGTAACTTCTCCACTTCATGCGAATTGGGCCTCATTCTAATACTGCTTTAAAATACATCTGTCAGCTTATGAACTCCAAAATCTATAATTCATGACAGCATAGTGTGACAACTGAGGCATAAGCTACACTTTTCAAAATAACTTAGAAAATAGCAAATAAAAAATGGTGGAGAGACTCAGAGGCTTTGGTTAGTACTTTAAACACATGGGTTAAAATAAATAGTCCTTCATTCAACCATGTTTTATTAGTGAATTATTTCATCTCATTCAGCTAGCAGAATCTTGAATGAACTATTGATAAGAACAAGGGAAGGAGAATATATTGCCAAGTTTGAAAGAATAGTACAGAGAAATGGGAAAAGGATGTGGCTAATCTAATTCAGGTAATTATTTCTAATGTTGTTACTTGGAGACTGACACTGGGTTGTATCACAGATTATACCAAATGAAGTCTGACAGGCCTAAGTCTAATGGTTTTACCAACATCACAGTCTTCCTTTAATTTTCAATAACCAACTCTTGCCTGAGGCTGTTGCTAAAAATGTTCACCCTGATGAGTAATGCCACCCTATCAAGGAATTTGCTTAAAATAAGAAAATATCAGTGGCTTTTACAGAATCTCTGAAGGAACAAGCAAAATCAGTGCATATGTTCGAGCAGCTATAAGTTAATATAGCAGGGTGTGTGGGGAAGATGATTTCTTTAGCTTCACATTAGCAGAGAGAAGCAGCTCTGAAGTGAAGACAGTGATCATATGGTCTCTCTGAGCACATTAGAAAGGTCAGCCTGTCACACCACAATTAGATCCAGTGCCTACTCATGCATCAAACTATCACACTGGCAATGTACTTGCTCGGTTCCTGAATCTTTGCTCCCATCGCTCATGTCTCTCCCATCAATACAAATGCCCCTAATTTGAAATAACTAGAATTATGAAAGAAGCATTCGATGTCTACTTGTTTAATCAGTCGACGTGTCATTGTCAAACACCATGTACGTGTAGGACATAAAATATTACCTAGATGTGCCACTTTTCATTCCACATTACCTTAGATGCTCTTTGAAGGACTAACTGGCTCACAGACCTCTCTGGCTCCTGTTCTGTCAGAGTGGATCAGATGGTCAACCATCAGACTCCAGAGGCAGAAAAAGTACCACACTACCACCAGGGACAACAGCATCTAACCGTGAGCCCGATTCAGCATTTGTATGATCTTGGGAACCCTGATGTCTGATGCTATTTAGAAAGTGTAGAAGAATTCTACAGTTAATTAATGGTACAACAAACTGGAACAGCTGGAAAACTTCTCACCTGCACGCTAACTACACATTAGCGTGGACTCTGGTACCAAGGCCTGCAAGAAACCAAGGTGCGAACGTTGGTCTCATATAGACCCTAGCAACACCATCACTTGGGCCCAGCAACATCAGCCATACTATCTCAGGTTCATACTCCTGTTCATCTTCTAACATAATTTATGCCATCACATGCCAGCAATGCCCTTCCACCTTTGACATTGGACAAACAGGCCAGTCCCTGCGACAAAGATTAAATGGACGTAAGTCTGACATCAGAAACCACAACATTCAGAAACTAGTGGGGGGACATTAAAACCTTCCAGGACGTTCAGTTGCTGATTTGAGTAGCAGTTCTCTGACAAAGAGATTTCAAAGGGAGATTAGAAAGAGAGACTGCTGAATTACAACCAATAATGAAACTCAAGACTAGTCATCCCCCTGGATTGAATAGAGATCTGGGATTCCTGTCTCACTACCAATACCAATTTCTCCACACCTACTACCCCTCTGGATAGCACACCAAATCCAATCACGCCTGCTAATGTCATTTACTTGCTTTTGACATTTACATTGCCATTGTATGTCTAATTCACTCTTCCCTACTTAAGGATAGATGGACTCACATTCTAGCTGTATCTGAAGAAGTGATCTGGGGCTCATGAAAGCTCATACCCTGCCAGAAATTTTTGTTAGTCTTTAAGGTGCTACTGGACTCTTGCTTTTTTCTACTGCTACAGACTAATATGGCTACCCATTGTGATCTAGCTTAAAATATAACAGATACAAATAGCAAGAAGATTTGGCAGGGGGAGTTTCTAAATACATCCTGAAGTACCAAACAAGTGCACTTTGAACATTACTGTACCTTGTACACATACTGATTTCAGGGCCAAAGTGGGAGCTTTTAGTATTTTTCAGAAACTTGAAGGGGAAAATATCATGTGTGCATAAAATATTACAGTGCATTTTGCTTAGTCAACTGATCGCTATAAGGTGAATTGACATAACAAGGCCCATTACTGAATCTACTTGCATGCGGGAGGTAATAAGTGTAGAAATTCCTGATAATTTGTAAATTGCCTATTAATGTTTGTCCATCAGTTATTGATGACTCTATTAATTTTTGCTCACCTCACCCTACATTTCTCAGAGAGATTTTGAACTTCAAAATGAGGCCTTAGTGACTGTTGTAGATAGAGCGCTTTCACACATGCTGAGTAATGCACTTTCAATCCACTTTCTATGTACTTTGCAAGCGGATTTCACTGTGTGAAATGGTGAAATCCACTTGCAACGATTGCTATAGTGCATTGAAAGTGGATCGAAAGTGCATTGTTCAGTGTGTGTGAAAGCACTGCAGTTCTCATTCTGTGGCTGTTAAGGAGAGCTGTGAAGGACAGAAAGTGAACTATCTTGGGGTGAACTATGAAAGAGAGGTTATTTGCCTGGGGGGTGTTTCTCCCTTAAATCCAGCTCCCATTCCCTAGTACTATAGGCCAACCCCATTTCTGTGTTATTTGCAAAGCAGGAACAGCAGCTGGAACCTGGTTTTCCAATGTCTGCTAAAGGAAGAAGCGAGCGTCATTAATGAGATTTCCCCCCTCCATAATATCAATCACACTGGGCATCAGCATAGAAGTGTTTTTGTAGTTGACTGCTGCATGCTGTCCCAATATAACCTTTCTCCTGAGCAATCTCATCCATAATGGCAGAAGACAAGCTGAACTTTCCCGACGAGCGTGTGTGTGTGTATTTTCTAGGGCAGTCTATAAAGAGTGTGTTCTATATCTACAAATGCCTTCCCTTGTCTTTGCTATTTTAAGTGCACCTTAGGAAGCGCTGATAATTACTGTGTTCATCAGCAGTCGTAATTGGCGGCGAGAATGTTCGCCTCAGATCAAGCACACATTGCTATGGCAACCTGGTCAGTAATAACAGTGCAGGTAGTTGGGAAAAAAGGAATCCCCAGTTAGAGATCTTGGGCACCTGCAGGTGTAAAGGATTTTTCCGCCCACTCTCTTCTTGAAAATGTCTTTCCTAAGAGCAAGATCCAGGAGGAAAAAAAATGTTTTAAAATAAATCAAAGCCAGATTTGCAAAAGCCTGCTCTTCTGCCATGGAATGGAGTGGAAAGGAAAAGGCACAATGCTGCGACTGAAGTACTTGACAGATGAAAGGAACGGAGAGGATCTACATTGTCGTATCTGCCAGGCGACTTGAAAGAGCCTTGAAGCCCAACTAAACTCTGGCGCAGAATGACCTCCAATGAGTTTGCAGGTGGTGTTACATTTACTACCATTTAATACCCCCTTTGCACAGCTGGTCCAAAGGGTTCTTTGAACAAACAAAACATGCTTTCTGTGCAACCAACACACACCTCACTGCTTTATAATGTTCCGAATCACCATTTCCTTTGTTTTATTTTCCCCTGAAAACTAAGGCCATTATTGCATGGCCGTTTAGTCTGGAAATCTCCCGTGCATGGTGCAAATTAACCCTGTCAACATACATTGCCTGTGTGTTCGGCCCGGCCCATCCCGGAGCTTCCCTGAGTTTGCAAGTTGCTGTGTTATTCTGACTTGTACTCAAGCCCCGCTACAAACGCGAGAGCTTGCCAGAATGTAAGCTTCCAGGTCAACTCCCCAACTCTCCCCCTCCAACTGGTGCCGGCTTCCCCTCACCTCTCCCAGGAAGAAGCCACTGTCGCTCTGCTGTCTCCAGTTTGCCGGCGTGGTGGGAAAGCACGGAATCGTGCTGCCACCTCCACTCGCCTCCCTGCTGCCGGTTTCCCCACACCTCCGGTGGGAGGGCTTCCCTTCACCTTGCCCAGGAAGGTGCCACCGTCGCTCTGCCAGCTCTGGTGGGATGGTGTGTTGGAAGTGCATGGAGCCATGCCACCTGACTCCGCCCGCCACCGGACCCTGCACCTCTCTTTCTCCCCAGCAGCTCACTTTATTGGTCCTTGCATTCAATTTTTTGAATGCGCGATCCAAAGGGGTGCTTCAGAGGAGGGACAAACAGTGAAAAATCAGCAGTGGCTGAACATGGACTGACCCAAACAGGACACAGGGTCTTATTCCAAGACACTGAAAGACTGGACAATTCTACCAACTATTTTGTCAGATTGCACAGAGAAGCCATTGAAATTCATAAACATCAGCATAACTTTAACAGAAAATAAGAGAGTTTAAGAATGAATAAGGCTTGGCTTCCTGTCCTGAAAACCTCCAGACTAACAAAGACTACAGTCCACAATAGCCATGCGGATTAGCTTTGGATTCCACATGTTAACAGATCACTTCAGGATACAATGGTTCCACATTAATATACCACACCCTCATTAGCACATTATCTTGATACTTACAGGACAATGGTTAGCACATTAATACATTGCAGGACAATGACTCAGCTCAAACCCAACCCCCTTCTGACTATATATTACTCTCCCTACACACTTGACACTGAGAGACACTGTCCTTCAGTGTTACTCCTCTGAAGATGCCTGCCACAGCTGCTGGCGAAACGTCAGAAAATACCAAGACCACGGTCACACAGCCCGGATAGCCTACACGAACCAAAGAAATAATAATATAGAGAGAGCACAGCATTAACAAAATTAGCATCTATAATAGAGAGGGTGGGTTTACATTGCCCTAAAGATAAACCCAGAAGAACAGCTTCTGGTGGCGACTCTTATTCCTGTGTCTCAACTTCATAAGGCAGCCAGTTGTCCTCAGATACCCTTTCTTGTCTCAAACAATTTGATATTGCAGACTGCACATGCTGTTCTCGGAAGGCAGGTTCTGCTTGCTGCAGCTTATAAATCTCTCTCCCCCCCACCCCAGTCTCAAACTCAGATTCAGATTTTGCATACTCTGTACATCGTTATGTACTTCTTCTATATAAACCGAAACATTCCAGTTGTTGACACAGCAAAAGGTACTTTTCATTTCCTTTGTTTATATGGGAGTTTTTTCTACTTGGACAATTGGGGAATCACCTCATCAGCCACATCTATTCCATACAGGTTGAGCCCCAGAGATCTCCTGGGCAGGATTTAGCTGAAACGTATTTTGGGCAACACAAAATAGTGCTTAAGTGACTAGAATGCTGAGATTTAAATTTGGGTAGGATGTTAAACAAAGGCTGTGGGACACCCCTCCCCCCAAATGGTTTCTGCCAATGATTTCCTTCCATTATTTTCCCATTGGAAAGATTGGAAATAGGTGGGAGGGGGAATATTGTAAAGTTAAGTATCTTTTCCTTTGAAAAGGGTGAAATGCTTTTTTAAAACAAGGGATTGGGTCCAGATTTTCAGCTGGTGAACAAAAGAGGACATTGCCCCCTTTGACAACGACATGGACCATGGGACCTTTGAGGACAAAAGCCATGTGGGACAAGGGCTGTAGCAAGGAGGAAAATTGATTGAAATCGAGCAAAAATGCTGGATGGATTCAACCCAAGGTTTTACTCAGCCAAAATGCTTTCTAAGAACTGTGTAATATGAAGATTTTAATGTAAGGCAATGTACAACTTGATGTTGTGCTAAAAGGCCAATGACAGGCTGCGTTCAGTGATCATAACAATTTGCAATTAAATTCTAGTTGGCTACAAACACTGTTTGTGGTCCTATGTTCAACCTGAGGATTGCCAGTTAAAAAAATATTGGGTTTGATCTAGCTCAGTATTTCTATAGGTGCAAGGACTTCTACCCATGGACTGTGATTTTCTTAGCTCCTCCTTCCTGTCCAAATGCCTCCCAAAGCTTTTCCTGAGGGTTCCCTCCCACTCCAGGTGTAGGATTTCAGGGGTATTTGGCTTTGCTGAAAGGAAGGAAGAACTGAGAAAGTAATGCCCTGCAGGTAGAAGGCTTTGTGCCCATGGAAATACTGCACTGGATCCAACCCAATGTATTTCCCTATTGTAACAATAATGCTTGATTAAAGGATAATTTCACATCCATAATGTTCTTGGATGGAGAAATTCCAACACATTTTTCCTGTTTTATCCTCTTCATAAGACAATATTTAAGGAGTGCCTTATTTAATCATAAAACAAATAGCCACCCACATTTATACAGAATTTATCTCCTCTGGCAAAATGGTGGTCTTTTGTACAAACACATTAACGAAATAACTGGTGGGGGGAGCAAACCCCTCCTGAAGGTTCATGTATTGTTCAACTTACACAAATATTCTTTTCAATCCTCTGTAATCAATTCTGCCATAATCTTGGCATTTTTGAACAGTCTAAATATAGAGCTAGAACCTAGGGATTTGTCAGCAAAAGGTCTTATCATTGATCATTCCAAAGACCAATTGGTTCCACTAGGTAAGACCTCAGGGATATATATTTTATCTAGGCTACAGGAGTTTTGCTATAGATTTAATGGAGCCAGAGTTTCAGACTGCATTCAGCATCATGGCAAGCTACAATTAAACTCCAACGGGGCACGAACCCAGCATTTTGTTCTATTCTCTCCCTTCCCTCCCGCTCCCTTTTTCTCTAGCACCAGGAATCTGACTGAACACTTCCCAGCATCAGTTTGCCCTGATGTCTGAATGCAGGCACCTCACTGAATGGGAGTCCGTTTACTCCACAGAAGTGAAGTGAGGCAGGAGGCGGGGGGGGGGGGAGAGATAGCAGAGTGACAAACAGTGTTTGTGGTCCAACTGCAGTTTAATTGCATCCTCTCGGGATGTCTAGATGCAGTTACAGTCACTGTCCATTTGGAGCAGGATCAAGCACAGACTCTTTTAATCAAATCCCTCATCTGTAAAATACGATTTCTTAATCTGTAACTCGTTGACAAGGATATTATGAAGATAAATTAGCTAATATTTGTGTAACATGTTTAGAATGAAAACCAGTGAAGCCTTAGTGTTAGGTATTTAAACTTCCTAGTCAAGTCCAGCTACAAAACCTTTATTTGAGGGGGTGGGGAATAAAACTTCCCCTGAAAATGATCTTAACAATTCCTGCAATATTTTTAAGGCGACAAATAATAGCTTGTTTATGCTGTGTGGTCCAGTGATATTGAATCATTGCATTAGAAGTTATGCTTAGTTCATTTTCAGAGGTTCATGTCTTAAAATCCTTCTGATTCCACAACTAGCATTAGCAATCAGCAAAACAACTTTTCTTACCATTGGATATTGTGCTCTCCCTATAATATAGCTGTCATTTGCACCTGGATTGGCTTGACCACACAGGATAATCCAGTTATGAATGACTGCTACAGTGCAGCAATAACACATTATCCAATGACCACCTCCATGTCTAATTAACCCATTGATAATGTGGCCACTGATCTGGACTGTAAACCACCTTATGTCCTGAGGCACCATAATAATCTTATAAATAACAACCTATGTCATAGGGGTAGGATTTCACAATGATCATAGTAGAGCAGAAGCCCACAAATACTGTTGCTCGTGTAAACACATGGATTATCAGATGGATTCACAGATCCATCATAAATCTCAGTCATGCTGTTTCAAAATTCTGTTTTGTGAAGGTTTTGCTCCGCTGTCACCCCCATGGAACTCAAGATGGCTTCACTGGTCAGCCAGAACCTGACAGGAATCACAAGGTTCAGACTGCAAGCTATGAGGTCCATAGTACAGCCTCACATCACCAGGACTGCTGCTCAGAACTGAAGCCACCTGGAGGACTCCAGCCCCAAATCCTCCTGACCAAGGGAGTCAGGTGATACCAAAGAGCCAATCCAGTGCCATTGTTGTATGCCTCAGCTCTCATGCTGTCCTTTACCCTGGTCAATGTTTCAATGTGGAATTCCTGAAGGTCCCGCAGGGCCCTGATCTCGCCAGGGAGGCTATTCCACCAGGCAGGGGCCAGAGCCGAAAAAGCCCTGGCCCTGGTCGAAGCCAGCCAGATGCTCCTCAGGCCAGGGATCACCGGCAAGTTGGTATTACATGAATGTAGGTTTCTCTGGGGAACATGCCAGGAAAGGTGGTCCTGTAGATGTGATGGTCCCAGACCGTGTAAGGCGTTAAAGGTCGTAACCAGCACCTTGAACTTGACCCGATATTCCAGCTGGAGCCAGTGCAGTTGACGGAGCACTGGCATAAAATGTGCCCACAACGAGGTACCAGTAAGAAGTCTCGCCATGGCATTCTGTACCAGCTGGAGTCTTCAAGTCAGTCTTGGGGCAGCCCTACGTAGAGCGAGTTGCAATAGTCTAGCCTGGAGGTGACCGTCAAATGGATCACCGTGGCTAAGTCAGGGCGGGAGAGGTAAGGCACCAACTGTCAGACCCGACAGAGGTGGTAAAATGCCTTCCGGGCCACGGCTGTGACCTGTGCCTCCATTGATAAGGAGGCATCAGTGTACTGATGACACCCTAGCCCAAAACTCCAAACCAGCTGGGCAAGAGGACACATATAGATGTTAAACAACATGGGAGGAAGAATTTAGAATATTCAGTGGACCTGCTTAGCTTCAGAAGTCAAGCAGGCCATTTTGTTCATGTTCTTCCCCTCTTGGTAGTAGTACCGACTTCTTTCTGTACTTTATATCTGAGCAAATAAACAGATTTCTTGCTTTCAATGTTACAAAAGAATCTGAGCCAGCAGAGGAAACAGGACCATACCTAATCAATCACACTAAATGGAATGTATTCGGTGTCCCAGGACCCACCCACCTGGTAGAAAGCTCACCTCGCCCAGTGGCTGGCATTCAGATCATAAAGTAAGGACCTCCAGTAATTATTCTATGGGCCTTTAAGTACCTGATGAACTGGTTGCCATTTGAATCTCCAAAGCCTAAACATAGGACCCATGCCCATATATGGTAAGCCTCTCCTTAATTGCTTGCCCTGGGCTAGTCCCAATATCCTCAGTTTGTATCAATCTCCACACCTATGCTCAGCCCACACCTGTCTCATAGATACCTGGAACCCTCCCTTTCTTTCCTTATTTGGTATGAGTCCCAGGATTCTGGCTGGTCAAAATACAAAGTAGGTGTCTTCACCTTTGTGGCATCCAGTCAGACAAGTGGAATCTATGCTTTCCAGAGGAGTTTTGATGATAGCCGCTTCTACTCTTGTGCTACTGCTTGCAGGGAAAGGTGGTCAGGACAGCTTAGATGCACCAAGAGGTGCTTTCTGCTGTAGTTCATGCTTGTGACAAAAGAGTGCTGCATAAAGTTTCCATTCAATGAATCACAAGAGTATGGTATGGAGTGAAACAGGTCTGCAAACAGATTTCAGAAATATAAACTCAAGAGTGCTTAATTCTAAACTCTGCTAAATATTCTAGCATGGCCACCCTGCAGCACTCCTAGACAGATGGAGCTCATTTTTCTTTTTCAGCTTGTTCTCTCCATCTTCTAAACAGATGGTAAATCTGTTCATAGGATCTATGTGGAGTGGCTTACATTGTATCATAAATAATGACACACAGAACTTTGCTGGACTAAATTCAGCGTCCTGTATTTTTTCCCCAACTGTAACGGGACAAGTAATGTATTCTGGATGAGAATCACAGTGTTTGATAAGCATGGCTATTGAGACTGAACTCAAACATATTAAAATCCTGTGACTTGTCTGGCTTTATGGGTATGACCACTCACTCCAGAATTCTGTTCCCCTAGTTCCTGGTCGATGACCCAGTTGATAGGTTGCTTACCTATCTCTGAGGAATTAACTCCTGGAATTATTTGTATTAATGTGCCTGACATAAAAAACAGAATTTTAGGAGGCTGAACTGAATTTTCCTCCATATCTGTGGGTATGTAGAAGAAGAAGAAGAATTGGTTTTTATATGCTGACTGGGGTGTTCGGCGCCGGCCATGGGGCGGGGCCGACGTGACGTCAATCAGCCTCCTGAGCCGATTCGGCTCAGGAACGCCCCTTTTTTTTGCCGAGATATGCCATCTTTTAGGTGGTGTATCTCCCATGCAGCCCTATGAGGGTTGCACAATTTTCTTGCTCCGGAGGAGCTATTTGTTGTTGCTGTTGTTCTGTGCTATTGTCATGAAAACTCACAAATAACTGGCTAGTACTGAATCAAGTAGGAGCCCCGTGGCACAGAGTGTTAAGCTGCAGTGCTGCAGTCAAAAGCTCTGCTCACAACCTGAGTTCAATCCCGACGGAAGTTGGTTTCAGGTAGCTGGCTCAAGGTTGACTCAGCCTTCCATCCTTCTGAGGTCGGTAAAATGAGGACCCAGCTTGCTGGGGGTAAAGGGAAGATGACTGGGAAAGGCACTGGCAAACCACCCCGCAAACAAAGTCTGCCTTGGAAACTTCGGGATGTGATGTCACCCCATGGGTCAGGAATGACCCGGTGCTTGCACAGGGGCCCTTTACCTTTACTTACTGAATCAAGTCAAGGGGAGTTTGCTCAGAACTATTTTTTGTTTTATTTACTTCATTTTTATCCTTTTCACCCCAATGGGGACCCAAAGTCGCCTACATTGTTCTCTTCTCCATTTTATGCTCACAACAACCCTGGAGTAGTGCACTAAGGTACAAACAGGCAACAGGAGCAGTCTCTAGTTGGTCATGCTCTTCTGAATGAAAACAGGAGCTGTAGCTGCTCTTTCAACTCATTAACTAGGCAAGGCTAATTTCTTTCATGGTTTACCCCATGGATCCCCATTCTCATTGAGCCTGTGGGCACTTTGGGAATTTTGAGGACAGTTAGAGGGTGCCACCACAACATGGCTTACCTGGAGAGTGTATCCAACCACAACATCATTATCCTTTTTAATATTCACTTTTTAAAAAATCAAGCCAGAAACTTGTTTAAAGCGATTGTCCTACTCCACCCTGTGTGCATACATTTGTCAACTGGGAATTTGCTCTCACACTTCTCAAGCAGTTTCAGTGAAAGATAGTTCCCTTTCCTGATAAAGTATTTTGGCAGCTGTTCCTTAAATTTCGTGACTGATTAGCAGGAAAGCCTGTTCTACAAGTATGTTAATCCAGTAAACCAATTTATCAACCGGATCAGAAACCTGTCCAAATTTCTGGGAAGGGACCCAGCCAATTTTGAAGCTGATATGGAAGGCTGACTTTTGATTTTCCTATTTCTGTAAACTATCCATTGGCAACACCCTGACCTGGATGGCCCAGGCTAGCTAGCCCAAGCTCATCAGATTAAGGAAGCAAAGCAGGGTTAGCCATGGTTAGTATTTGGAGGGGAGTCCACGAAGGAATTCCAGGGTTGCTATACAGAGGAAGGTAATGGCAAACCATCTCTGTTAGTCTCTTGCCTTGAAAACCTGATGTGGTCACCATAAGTCGGCTGTGACTTGACAGCACTTTACACACATCCATTGGCAAATCTGAAAAATCAGAGGTATACTTGCATAGATAAGCTTGAGCTTGTGTAGGTATTAATATGTACAGCTATGATGAACTTAAGAACATAAGAAAGGCCATGCTGGATCAGACCAAGGTCCATCAAGTCCACCAGTTTGTTCACACAGTGGCCAACCAGGTGGCCAGCATTTAATGGTCAGCATTTAATCTGTCATCCAGTGCCTGGAACTCTGGAAAATAAAGTAATAGAACAGGAAATCCTGACCTGGATGGCCCAGGCTAGCCTGATCTCGTCAGATCTCAGAAGCTAAGCAGGGTCAGCCCTGGTTAGTATTTGGATGGGAGACCACCAAGGAATACCAGGATTGCTGTGCAGAGGAAGGCACTGGCAAACCACCTCTGTTCGTCTCTTGCCATGAAAACCCCAGAAAGGGGTCTCCATAAGTCGGCTGCGACTTGACGGCACTTTACACACACACACACACACACACACACACACACACACACACACACACACACACATAGAACAGGAAAGAAAAACCCCAAAACAACAGGAACACACAAGAGTGTAGAAAAGCTCTGACAGAAAATTCAAATGATGCTAGTTGGGAATGCCACCTGAATGTTCTGAAAGGGAATGAATTATCTGTGATAAATGGTGTTGAAGCTGTTTTCTCTGACCAAGTAGAAAGCCTTGGGGTCCTATTGAAAAAAACCCCATCATGCTGGAGTTGCTTCTAGAAGTATCTTTTCATTGGCATCGTATGCATAGACTGTTCTTCTTTTAGTCTGATTTTATGTCCATACATGTATCGATATCTTCCAGGCTTGATGCTGTAATGAAGGTGCTCTTGAAGACAACTGGGAAGCTTCTGCTTGTGGAGAAGGCAACCACCCAGCTTTTATCAGATATTGCCAAGTAAAATCCTACCAGATCAGTTCGCTTCTTGGCTCACTTTAAGTACCAGTCTGAACCCTGAAAGCCATTCATAGCCAGATACCCACAGAGCTGTTTCTGTCCATATGAGCCCATGCACCAAATGTGATCAGCTCAACATCCTGCTACTGTTTCATTCACCTCAGGGCCGGATTTAGGTTTGATGAGGTCCTAAGCTATTGAAGGTAATGGGGCCCTTTATATGTCCAGCTGTCCTTTGTCAACAACAAATTGTCGCTGTTTTTGTATTGAATATATGCTATATGGTAATTTATGGACATACACAACACAACACACTGTTGCTGTATGTAGGTTTTATTTTATTTGTTTTTTATCTTATATTTTGGAAATGTACAACCAGTTTTTTTTCCTTTAAATGTTTTGGGGGGGGGGGCCAAGAGAGTGGGGCCCTAAGCTATAGCTTGTTTAGCTTATACGTAAATCTGGCACTGATTCACTTCATCAAATGGGGATGAAGGGATAAGATCTAGAGTCACTGTAAGTTAGGGATGCTTGATTCCCCCCACTTTGGTTTGCCTTGCCGTCTGTTACTGGTTGTGAAGAGAGAGCTCATTTTTTCATCTACTAATTCAGCTGATGCCCTGACCCGCATGGGCAAGCCTTGCATGATCTTGTCAGCTCTTGGAAGCTAAAGAGGGTTGGTTCCACTTAGTACTTGGATGGGAGACCAGTAACGAAGTCCAGTGTTGCATTGCAGAGGCAGGCAATGCAAAACAACCTCTGTTCATCTCTCGTCTTGAAAACCTTACAGGGTCACCATAAGTCAACTGTGACAAGGCAGCACTTTCCACTAGTTCAGCTGTTCATTAACAGTTTGAGCCAGTTTGTCAGGTTACTTTTCACATATTGAATTATTATAGTACAGTGCAGTGCAATGCAATGAGAAGCATTTCATACAAAAGCATTTTCACACATTCTCATACTACCTCTCCTTTTCCTCCCTTCTCCATAGTCCTGTGGCCATTGTATACCTCTCAGTAGCCAATGGTATAAATAAACAATGAGCAAAACCATCAGTCGGCCAGTGATTATAAACTCTATAAACATTATATACATATTTTAAAGTCTTACAATTTGGTGCTTTTTTAGTACAAGGTTGTTAACATTCTTTCATGCATGCACATTTTCACACAGCCTTATGGGAGAGGTAGTTCCTCCTTCCTGACTAGCCATGACCCTGGATAGAATCATCTCATCTCTTGTGCCAATTTGAAAGAATTCCATTCAAAGCAAGGAAATGAAACTCTACCACAAGAAAACAAAACTCTATCACTGCAAGTACTATGCAGGTGCAAAGTTGTTTGATGGCAGTTGAAGGTAGACAGTGGATATGACAACAGAGCAGACATTTGGCTCATGGATGATCATGGTCGTCAACAAACATGGTTTATTCACCTATTGACTATGTTCACCATAAAGTTTGCAGCATTTCTAGAGCCTGTGCTATTTGTGCCTGTCAAGTCGCTTCCAACTTATAGTGACCTTATGAAGTAATGACTTCCAAAATGTCCTATCATTTAACAGCCTTGCTCAGGTCTTGCAAAATGAAGGCCGTGTCTTCTTTTACTGAGTCAATCTATCTCATGTTGGGTCTTCCTCTTTTCCTGCTGCCTTCAACTTTCCCTAGCCTTATTGTCTTTTCAAGTGAATCTTGTCTTCTGATAATATGAGCAAAGCACAATGGCCTCAGTTTAGTCGGTTTAGCTTCTAGTGAGTTTCTAGTGTCTACTAGTCATTTTTCAGTATTCTGGAAAGAAGAATGTTAATGCTCAATAAAAGGATGGTTTGAAGCCCTGTTCCAGTGGCATCTGTAGAGTATTTTAAACAGCAATAAATCTCTCCAACCTGTACATTTAGCCTTGAAAAGTTCTAAAGACCAATTTGCACAATGGCTATTTGTGTGGCAGCAGGGAACTTTGTTTCTGCTGGGCAATGCTCTCATAAACTGTGCAATTGTCTCAACCAGCTGTCACAACCGATAGGAAGAAAAATGGCAATTTGTGTTCTGGTACAATGCTGCAGAGGAGAGGGGAAAGAGCACCATCCTTAGAAAGTGCATTTGGTATCTGAATGAGAAGAAGATAGATTTTAGTCGTCTAAATATGCAAAGCCTTAATGGCTATTAGGATGGTAAGAACAAGATAAAAAAAAATGAAACCTAATTAAATTAGTCATATTCCATTACATTTCCATGGTCTCTTATTTCTTTTTAATTAAAAAGGCAAATTGCTGTCCAGTGTAATGATCACCATCAGTATTAACTGAATGTTCATCAGCGACCGAGTGGAAGGGTCCAGGCTAGGGCTGTCAATTCGGTTCGGTCCGAACTGAAAATCAACCGAATTTCCCCTGATTCGGTGATTTTCTGTTCGGACGGATCCGAACTCAAAACTGGCGGGCAACTGGGGGGGGCGAATTCAGCGAGTTCGGGAGTTCGCGAATAAATCCGGCAAATTCGGCCCCCCTTCAGGGGAGCCCGCTGAAAGGCGCGGGCTGCCCTTTAAACTGATCTGAGCCTCCCAGCTGGGAGGCGCAGGTCAGTTTAAAGGGCAGCCCGCACCTTTCAGCGGGCTCCGCTGGAGAGGTGCGGGCTGCCCTTTAAACTGACCTGTGCCTCCCGGCCGGGAGGCGCAGATCAGTTTAAAGGACAGCCCGCCCCCCTTCAGCGGACTCCGCTGGAGAGGCGCGGGCTGCCCTTTAAACTGATCTGTGCCTCCCGGCCGGGAGGCGCAGATCAGTTTAAAGGACAGCCCGCCCCCCTTCAGCGGGCTCCGCTGGAGAGGCGCGGGCTGCCCTTTAAACTGATCTGTGCCTCCCGGCCGGGAGGCACAGATCAGTTTAAATGACAGCCCGAGCCTCTCCAGCGGAGCCCGCTGAAGGGGGGCGGGCTGCCCTTTAAACTGATCTGTGCCTCCCAGCTGGGAGGCTCAGATCAGTTTAAAGGGCCCCCGCGCGCCTTCAGGGAATCCCTCTGAAGGCGCGCTGGGGCCGAATTTTCCCCCGAACTCCGGATCCCCCCGAATTACCGGGGATCCGAAGCGGGGGAGTTCGGACTTCGGCACGTACCGAACCCACAAGGGTCAAATTCGGCCGAATCCGAACTGTACCGAATTTTTTTTTTTTGACAGCCCTAGTCCAGCCTTAAGCTTCAGGCCCCAGAAATGCCATCTAGAGTTCATAAAATATCCCAGTGAATACAGTTCAAATTGTTGATCTATAATATCCCTTTGGAGTTGAGAATGGAACATATTGATTTAGATCAGATCAGACTATGAAAAAAACTAGACGGGAAAGGAAGCAGCAAGAGTACCATTATCAAACAAGCAGGGAGAACCAAGACCAGAAGCCAAATTAATCAGCAGGTAAAATTGGCATCACAGTATGGGCTTGGATCCCACAGACAATCTCATCTGATCAAAACTCTTTCCATCAATGGACCAGATCGTCCTTGTTTCCCCTCCTTCTACAGTCCCAGATGCACCCCAGATGCTGCTTTATGAATATTCATGTGCCACATCACTTATCACTTGATACTGCAGTCATCATCTAGCAAAGGCACATTTATAAACTAGCTTCAGAAGCAGCAAGATTTCACCTGTCACAAACAATACATGTGTTGGTTTATTTGTGTTTGTGTTTATTTATTTAGCAAGTAGATACATACATTTTTATCCTGCCCTTCCTTCCAGGAGATCATTCTCCCCTCCTCCATTTAATCATCATAAGAACCTTGGGAGGCAGTGATTGACCCAAGGCTGAGAGTGTATGAGTCAATCACTCAGAAAAGTTCACAGCCGAGTGGGGATGTGAACTGGGGTCCCCCAGATCCCAGACCGATACCCTAAACACTAAACCAATCAAATCAAATGTGGGGTTTTTCGCTCAAGTTGAGTACCCCATATAATCTCACAGATTATTTGTTCATGAAGAAAGGAGCAATATTTTCAGTACTTTTGCATCTGTGAAGTTGGCATCATTTGGCATGGCAGCTTGCTGGATAGCCACTGTTGGCACATTGCTGGGATTGCATATGGTTGAGGTTCATCAAGAGCAGGTCAAACATTACCCTAAAATCAGAGACATTTCGAGCTGTTTTGGAATAGCATTCATCATGTTGGCGCATGCTCAGAATTGATTGGATCCAACTGCAGCTTCCAGAAGGAAATATGTGAATGCATGAAGTGTTTGTGACCCAGTTTAGAATATGAATAATTACAAACATGATCACTTTTGGAAATCTGGCAGAAATGTAAGGGCAAGGCTGGAATCCTATGGAGATAAATCATATAATTTCTCCCCTACCTTCCACTCCAGCAGGATTAAGAGAACTTGGAAAAGTTCCACCTTTTTCTTCTGTTGAGTGGATCAGGCGGGTAGTGGATGTGGGAAGAGACAGAAACCACTGCAGAAAATGAGTGTGAGAATGCATGCGCACAAAACATTTGTGATGCAATGCAGGAACCATTTCGAGGACTCCCTAAACAGCAAATATTATTCCGAACTGTTCAGGGGAGCCGTTCATCCACACTGGTCAAACCAAAGCAGCTGCAAGAGAAACAGTAGGAGGGCACCAAAAAGTCTCAAAGTGTATAGTATCAAAAAGGCTTTCTTTTCTAGGAGAGATTTATGGGTCGGTGAAAGGTTGGAGGCTTGGCAAGATGCAAATGGGAAAGCCCGACAAGAAAGGGCAGAGAGAGGCTTGGGGGTGGGGGAGGAGCTCAACAACAAACCAAGGTCAAAGCAGTCGGCCCAATGAGAAGGTTATCTCTTCCCTGAAGATTTGTTAATCTGCTGGAATAGCCCAGGAATGAGGAACGCAAACTCCACAGCAGCTGGACTCTAGACAAGCAAGAACTTGATGAGCCAGAATTAAGGGCCATGGATCATGTCAGCATACTGTGAAAAGCCTTTAGGGGGAAAAAGACACAATGGGTTGTGCCAGAACATGGCAGTGATGCACAGTTTTGCAGAATGTGTGATCTCATATCATCAAACAGACCAGCTTGAGATGCCAGAATTCAAAAGAAACCCAAACTTTGGAGTTCACCACATGAAAAAAGGGTCACATAAATTAGCCCTGAGACACTTGGTCAGGGTCCAGCTCAAGTCTTAAATGAAGATGTAACAAAAGCTTTTAAAATGGTTACATTATTTCAATCATGCCGACAAACGCCAGAAGGGTGGATATATTAATTTGTTGGAGCAAAAGACATAATGAGTTTTGTGGTACTTTAAAGTGTAACAGATTTATCATTGCATAAACTTTCCTTGACTCTATTGCAACTGATACAGGAAGAGTATCCTCCATTACAAATATCTTTGTACAGAGAAAAAGTGGAAGAGGTATATTAAAAATCCTTTGGTGATGCTGTTAAAATCATATAAAGGTTGTATTTGGGGTATATTTACTATCTACTGGCCTCAATCCAAATTACAGCTGTCATCAAGCATATCCATGTTTGTGGCAGTAGAACTGAGTGCCTCACAATATCCAAATTGTGAACCCACGCTTGTAGAAAACTAACATAAAACAAAAAACATCTAGCACAATATGTTGAGCTTTGTGTCTGCCATGAGCATGGAGATATGAAGCTCTTTTATGCAATCTGGAATTCACTGCCAGTGGACGCAGTGATGGCCATGAGGTTATGCCAACCTCCAGGGGGTGGCTGGAGATCTCCCGCTATTACAACTGATCTCCAGGTGACAGAGATCAGTTTCCCTGGAGAAAATGGCCGCTTTGGCAATTGGACTCTATGGCATTGAAGTTCCTCCCCTCTCCAAACTCTGCCTTCCTCAGGCTCCACCCCCAAAATCTCCCAACCTGGAGCTGGCAACCCTAGGTTAGACAGATTTGTGGAGGATAGATCCATCAGAGGCTACTAATCATGGTGACTCAAGAGAAACTCCATGTGCATGGGCAATAATCCTCTGAATATTAGTTCTTTTTTTGCAGTCAAATCACAGCTGACTTATGGCGACCCCATAGGGTTTTCAAGGCAAGAGACATTTGGAGGTGGTTTGCCATTGTCTGTTTCCGCTCTGTTATTCCTTGGAAGTCTCCCATCCAAATACTAGCCAGGGTCAGGGCTGAGAGTGGTGACAGGCACAAGGTCACCCAGCAATCTTCCATGGTATGAGTGGGGATTCAAACTTGGGTTTCCCAGATCCTAGTCCTATTTCATAGGAGTCAGCATTAAAGGAAGGCCATGGCCTCTATGTCCTCTTTGTTGGCCTTCCAGGGAAACTGGTTGGCCAGTTAATGAAAACAGGATACTGGAGGACTAGATGTACAACTGATCTTATCCAGCAGGTCTCGCCTTATGTTCTTATGTTGGTCCTTCTACCTAAATACTGTCAACACTGATTGCAAGTCTGAGGATTTCCCAGTCCTGCTCTCTGTGATCCTTTAACTGGGCATGTAGGGAACCGAATCAGAAACCCTCTATGTGCAAAGCATGAGCTCTGCCTCTGAAATACCTGAGAAAGGCCTCTGCAAAATGCATCTCACTAGAGGGTTATAGTCCAAGAGACAGCCTACTAAAGAATAATTGCATTACTGATTAAGGACTTTGGTTCAGTCCTTAAAAATCTTATTGGCCTTTAACAGAACAAATTTATGCTATTGAGTTTCTATTGAAGCTAGTAATAAGATGTATTTATAAGTCAATATACACTGTTGCTTCCAATGCTAGATGAAACCTTTTTCAATTGGATGTTCCTTTCACTCAACTATTAGAATAGCTTTTGACCTGGCTTGGCTCCTTTGCTTTTTAACTGCAGTCTGACAAACAGAAATTCATCAGGCGAACCTTTCCCTTCAAAATTCTGCTCATCCAAATTTCTCCCTAGATGTTGATGTTCCAAATCATATGTTTTCTGAAATGCACTAGAAATTATAGTTTTTAAGTCCAAATTTTGTACAGAACACAAAGTTTATTCAGGTCTTCATTCAACTCTGCTTCTTTTTTTGCATGATATTTTACAAGTATGCAGGAATTCTAGGCATGAGCAGAGAACCAATTTTTCTTTGGGTGCTTTCACTCATACTGAATAATGCACTTTCAATCCACTTTCAATGCACTTTAATGCTAATTTGCAAGTGGATTTTGCCATTTCACACAGTAAAATCCAACTGCAAAGTGCATTGAAAGCGGGTTGAAAGCACATTGTTCGGCTTGTGTGAAAGCACCCTTTCAGTAAAATCCAACTGCAAAGTGCATTGAAAGCGGGTTGAAAGCACATTGTTTGGCTTGTGTGAAAGCACCCTTTCAGTGGTTATTCTCTGCATACTTATATAATTGGCACCATTTCACACAGGCACATTGTCATGCTGCCTGATGAGAATCCTAGCTTCTCTTCCCTCTTCCCTTGTTATCGTGCACTCTCCACAGCCAATTGTTTGAATGGTGAGCAAACTGGTGAGTCAAGGTAAGCTCTTTCTAAAAAGTCTTTCTGTTAGGTGTTAATCTTTATTGATTTTCTTTTGAACATGCACATTTTCACACAGCCTTATGGTTGTTGTAGTCGCCCATCCAATATCACTTAATTACCTGGTCCAAACATTCAGGAGTCAGAGGGGGGGGGATAACTGGAGATCTCCTGCTATTACAACTGATCTCCATTCTATAGAGATCAGTTCACCTGGAGAAAATGGCTGCTTTGACAAGGACTCTATGGCATTGAAGTCCCTCCCCTCCCCAAACCCCGCCCTCCTCAGGCTCTGCCCAAAAACCTTTCGCCGGTGGCAAAGAGGGACCTTGCACCCCTATTTCATCTACTGCACATATTCCAAAGCAGCCACAAGGCAGAAGGAAATCAAAGTCTGCAGCTACAGCACAGCTGCAAAGCTGTTCAGTGCACTGCTTGAGTCAGATTGTGGCAAGAAAAGCCAAGGTGTGGCTCATAAGTGATCACGGCTGCCGAAAATGATATGCTTTCACTACCACACATGTTCACAGCAAAGTTTGCAGCATCTCTAGCTGGCTCCAAATCAAATGGGAACTGTCATATCACTGTGCCAAGAAATTTTATATTGTTTGCTAGACTGAAATTAAAAGCACAGAGAAAGGAAAAGGAGTTCCCTTCTACTCTGATATTGATGGTGAACAAATGCAAGAGGAATTTTTCTCCTACTTTTCTACATATGGAATCCATGCATCCTTCCTTATTGTCTAAATCTATGGTTTTCAAATTTAAGTATTACAAGTAGTATTGACTTGACTGTGATGATTCTGGGTAAATGCTGGTTTACGTTTGGATCAAGTGAGTCAGGCTGGGGCCCATACAAACTGTGAATGCAATTCAAAGCTGAGTTAGTCAACTTATCTTTACCACTTTTCCCTCCTATGCCTGTAGCAGCAGCATTATTTTACAGGTATTAGCTCATGATTGTGCTTATCACCATGCTCTGGAAAATGTCTGCTGCTAATATTTTAGCAGATCAGCGCAACAAAGGCACATCAGTGGGCCAGGCTGGGCTTTTCTTTTTTAGAAAAACAAAACAGAAATCCCGTGGCCCCTTAAAGACTTGCACCATTTATTCCAGCCTGAGCTTTCTTGAGTTGAAACTTACTTCTTCAGATGCAGTGGAAAGAAATTAATTTCCCTCATATCTATCTAGAAAATTACAGAAGGGGAGAAGTTGAGGAAAGAGAGGCCTAGTGTCATATATTAGGTGTGAATCTCGATGTCAGGGCTATGAACAGCTTAAGTTGTTATACATATATTTTTTAATTTTTTGTGTGACTTTTTTTAAGGTATACAACATGGTCATGCAGAAGAAAATTTGGAATGATCAGATGCTGTTTTAATGAGAAATATCTCTACCACTACTACCCTGAAATAACTGTTTAAAAAAATCCTAAGCTATTTTAACTCTCATTTGCTTTAACTAAAAGGACTCCAGCTAACCCCACTGAGTTCTTGCATAGATTTTTTCAGTTAGTCCACTGAAACTCTCCTGTGTTCCTTTGTGCTTCGTTTACATTGGTATGTTCATAAATAATTGGGCTTTTGGCAGGCTTGCGAAGTGCTTGTTAGTGAGGGAAATCAATCAGCACTCCAGTGAACTCCTTATTATCAACAAGCTCTTCACATTGTGTAGGAGAAAACGACAAGTCACAAACATCAAGGTAATTTATCACAGCAGGTTTAATAAGCAGCACTTAGATCAGACACATTAGGGCTCAACAAATTGTTTCTGTTATGAATAGTTTCCATTGTAATTCAATCTGGGAATGTATCATGACAATAAGAAGATATATATTGGGACTGATTCACTCCAAGTGTAACTGGCCAAAAGCTAAATTACACAGGAACTAATATGCATAAGTAAATGTACATTATATAATTAAAAGTTATGATTGGCAATGTACCCCCCAAACAGGCATAAAATTGGAAATGAATTACAGGTATATGTTTCAAAATGAGCTCCCACCATTCTGCTGGGATGAGTTGTTAAAAATGCCCTTTATCGTGTTTAGATAGATGGTACTTAGGCTATAAAAGAAAAGCTGCTGCCCATTTAGTCAAAGAGGAACAACTGTACATTTTCCTAAACATCACTGAATAGGCCTGGGAGGTTCTTCACAGCATAAAGGCTTCCTGCTGTTTGCCTTAAATGAGGAGGTGAATTGAAGGCATTTGTTTTTGAAGCAGGTGGAACAAATTATCCGATTGCATTATTGCATCGCCTTTATAGCTGTTATGCAGATTAAATATGAATTAATCATTCTAGGAAGGCTTGGGCTTTCAGATGCTTAGCACGGTATTTTAAGTTGGCATTCAGAAGAATCCCAGTGACTTCATTAAAGCTCTATAGATACCCTGGGACCTCCTGGGACAATACTGTTGGATAATAGTGTCCATTTTCTTCCTTCCTAATGGACTCATTAAGCTCATATCCAGGACTCCCCACCCCCAATCTTCCATAGGACCTGAAGAGTGGGTAGATCACATAAAAAGCCCTGCCAAACAAAAGGATCTGGGATTAATTTGAACTAGGCATCACCAGGGTATAACTGTGATGCCTCCTGATTATAATCCTTTTGATTATAGGATTCAGTGAAGAAGCATGTGAAAAAGCAATGTCCTTCTGGTCATGTGCAGAGTAGGGTTTCCTACAGGTGGGGCCTGGAGATTCCCAGAATTACAATTAATCTCCAGATGACAGAGATCAGTTTCCCTGGAGAAAATGGCTGTTTTTCAGGGTGGACTATATGGCTGAGGTCCCCTCCCCCCAAACCCTGCCCTCTTCAGGCTCCAGCCCAAAATCTCCAGGAATTTCTCAACCCAGAGGTGGCAACCTTAATTATCATGTGATTTCATGATAATACTGAACCATGGTGAATCAGAGGGCATATTTGTGTTACAAACACGTAGCAGTTCATACCAGTTTTCATTGTCATGGCTTCCTGCAAAGGATCCTGGAAATCCTAATTTGATGAAAATTCACTTTAGGAGACCCTAGCCTTCCTTACAGAGTGAGTGGTCTGTGGGGAAATGGAATTACTATTACAGCAGTTTAATACTGTCCTATAGCATCCAGTTGAGGGAATCACAGCAGTTAGATACACTATTTGGGGAGTGTGGTGCTCCCCCCTCATGTTTCAGAGTACATGTTATTTGTAAATAACTCCTATATTTTTGGTGATGATGTGATATTAAAAGCAGCTATGTGGCTTATTATGTGGCTTATTGCAATTTAAATATATCCAGGACCAGGCCTTTGATTCTTAGTCAATGCCTTCTTTTAACTTCTCCCCTCTCCCAAAATAGGATTGTCAGCCTCCAAGTGGGTCCTGGAGTTTTCCTGGAATTACAACTGATCTTCAGACTACAGTGTTCAGTTCCCCTGGGGAAAAAATGGCAGCTTTGGCGAGGGGCTCTATGCATCACATTCCTGCTGAGGTCCCCCCAAACCCCACCCTACCTAGCCACTCCCCCAAATCTCCAGTAATTTACCAAGCCAGAGTTGGAAATCCTACTCCAAAATGGCACCCTGACTGCTACTGCTTAGATTCTAAGAGGTGGTGTGTCCTCACTATCAGCAGCTAGGAATGTATAGTGCAATTCTCTCATCTCTATTCCCTTCTCATCCTCAGGTTCCTTCCTAACAAGATATCAATTAGTGAGGAATTTCAGCCTTCACTTGGTAGATTCCTCAAAGAAGGATTCAGGGATGGCATTTTGTCTCAAGAACTTTAATTAAGGCTGAAATTCCATTTGGAGACTAACCAGGTTTCAAGACTAATGGTGAATTGCACCTTCTTGCTAGGAAATCCTTCATCAGCCATGGTGGTTTAATGGCACCTGCCCTGAGTCTGGCTTGCTGGGAATGCGGGCAGGCTATAAATTTGAAAAAATAAAAATAAAATAATGTAGTTAATGAATGATGCATGAAAGGCACTGAAATCTTTAAAAAAATACATTAACTCCCCCCCCCCCCAAATATTAGAAGCAGCACCTGTAGCTTTAAGAAACAAATGCCTTCAGTGTCCACTGCTAGGCAAACACAACAGTGTTGCTAGCCTTTAGGGCTTGGTTTCTGTAAGTAAAAAGTAGGGAGAGCCAGTGGCAGATTGACTATGAAACTAATGAAGCTTAAGCTTCAGGCCCTCTAATCCCAGAGGAGCCCTGAAGCAACTTTTTTTTTAACGAGTGAGCGAATTTTTCAACAAAATCGATGAAGCTTTTTAACGTGTTTGTTATTAAAATAAGGCTATTTTAGTGATAGAATCATAAGCCAATGGGTTTAAGTACTTAATATTGACCTTAGAATATGCTCTAATACCCATTTCAGATGGCCTCAAAATGTCCCTGTGATTGGTCAAATTTCAAAATTTTCTCGGGGGCTCGCAGCACCTGAACCCCCAGCTGTATGGGCTTGCAGAGCTCGACAGAATATACTCATAGCCTACATTTTGGCAGCTGGATCCTTAAATCCTTCATTGGATTCTCAGTTCAAGCTGCACTCATCTCACTTGTGCATTTTAACACCAAAAATCAGATTTTCACCTCTTTATCCTAACAAGCCCCCTCTGGTGACCTTCTGCCTCTGCATTAGAGAGTGAACCAATACATCTACCATAGAACAACTCAATTGAAGAAGATAACAGTGGTTACCCAGACACCATTGCTGGTGGGAAGGGGCTCACTGTATGGCTAGGGTTGCCAACCTCCAGGTGGTGGCAGGAGATCTCCTGCTATTACAACTGATCTCCAGCCGATAGAGATCAGTTCACCTGGAGAAAATGGCCGCTTTGGCAATTGGACTCTATGGCATTGAAGTTCCTCCCCTTCTCAAACCCCACCCTCCTAAGGCTCCACCCCAAACACCTCCCACCAGTGGCGAAGAGGGACCAGGTAACCCTACTGTATGGGCCATTTTCAAGGACTCCACCCCACCATTTGGGCCTCAAGGTCTCCACCATTTGGGCCTCAAGGTCCTTGCAAGGGCAGCAAGGCCCTTTGGACCTTGTTGGATGTTGCTGTATTGCTGCTGGTTTGCTGTATTGCTGTTACGGGCCCCCGTAACAGTTCAAGCTTCAGGGTTCCAAAAATGTTGATCCCCCACTGGGGAAAGCAGGCCACTTCCAGGGCTGTTTTGGCCTTTGAAGGAGGACTCATCAGGGCCAGGGCCATTAGCACCCACTAAGTGACTTACTACAAAGTGACTTGTATGATATGAAGCAACTGTTCAACAGTAGCTACCCCTTGAAAGCCATTGTGGTATAGTAGAGTTTGAGACTAGGATCCAGGAAACCCAGGTTCAAATTCCCACTCTGCCATGGAAGTGACCTTGTGCTAGGTACACATTCTCAGCCTACCTCACTGGGTTGTTGTTAGGATAAAATGGGGGAGATGATAATGATGTAAGCTGCTTTGGGTCTACATTGTAAATCAAGATGGGGTATAAATGAAGTAAATAAATAATAAATATAGCTGAAGACCCTGGAGAGCCGCTGCTGGTTTGAGTAGACAATACTGACTTTGATGGACCAAGGCTCTGATTCAGTATAAGGCAGCTTCATGTGTTCAAGGTGGGAGAATAAAAGGTAGGTTAGTTGGTGGGTGGGAAGGACAAAAGGAAGCAGGAAAAGGTGAGGATATGGGGGTTGCCAGGTGGAGGGAAAGAGGAAATAGTGTGGGGAGGGGGATCTAGGGAAAAGTGAGGTGCCCCCATATATCCTTGCAAGTTCCTTACTGGGGGAGAGAAATAAGGAAAGCTAAAAACAGAGAGACAGATAAAGGTAGGTTGGCTGGTGGGTGGGAAGGAAAGAATAGAGCAGGAAAGGGGGAGAGGCTATGAGGACTGCGAGGGAAGGGAAAAAGGAAATAGTGGGGGTGAGGGAAGTGCAGGTTCTGCACTTGTTCTTTTTCACAGCTAAACTGTAGTCCTGAAGAGAAGATGTTCAAATTAAGTCTTGTTGCCCTGGCTAATACTGACTACTTGCCTCAATCATAGAAAAACCTGTGCAATCAGGTTGAAATATTGGGGGATACACCAATGGCATGATCAGAGCAGGAGATGTTTTTCCTGTCTCCTTTGAAATGAAGACCCAGATTTATGGTGGGGAGGGGGATCACTACTTTGAAGTCAATCAGAATAAAGCATGACAATTCATCAATCCTCTTTTTGAGCCTTTACATAAGTGTATCGATTCAGAGCAGTCACAGATTGTAGGAAACAAACAAGTCCCCAAAATAAACCCCAAACTGTGCTACCAAAAAGAAGATGACTGGGAAAGTGTGACTCATTTGAGATTAGAAAATACTTCTATTCCCATTGAATCTTAAAACAGTGAGTAACTTGGCAGCTGTAAGGAGTTAAATGTTATGCAACCCCAACTCCTGCATTATAACAAACATTTTTTATTATTTCGATAGCACTTTACAATCAATGATATGTTTCCTTCTATATCTGCTATAGGTAAACATCTAGAAGACATCTAAAAGACAACTAGGTTGCCTTGTGAATCAGGATAGTCTTGTTTCACCCTGACCTGGATAGCTCATGCCAGACTAATCTCAATTCAGAAGCTAAGCAGGGTCAGATCCAGTTCGTATTTGGATAGGAGACCACTAAGGAAATCCAAGGCAACTCCGTAGAGGCAGACAATGACAAACCACCTCTGAACATCTCTATGGGGTTGCCATAAGTTAGCTGTGACCTGATGACACTGGCAGGAAAAAAGTCTTGTGTCAATGGAGTCAACAGGCTGGATCTGGGAGACCTGAGTTCCAATCCTACCATGAAGCATCTGCAAGCAAACCACTATCAGTCAATCTCAATTCCTCAGTTCTGCAAACAAGACTCACCATATGCAGCTTTTGCCAGACTTGCTGAGTGAGGGGGAAAGACCCTCATGGTAGCTGGATATGTATATGAGAGTCACAGACAAGCCTTGTATTCAGAGTACTGGCCAGGTCCAGGGATGCTGCAGAGTATCTTGCTAAGGGCTGGAAGAGAGGGACAGGGACACAGAGGTTCCTTTTTGCAGGCTTGTGTAACTTTTTCTGTGTGGATGAGCCAATCCAGTTGCAAATGACTGTTGTAGCATAATGATAGTGCAATACTTAATAATGTGTGGATGCTTCTATAGATACATTGGGGGGAGGGGAGTGAAATACTGCTTGCGAACAACAGGGTTGTCATCCTGCCAAGCCATAATGCATGGCCTGTGGGAACAACTCTAACCTATGTGAATGTGTTTCTCATGCACAGAACATGTGCAGACCTGCACTCTTTGGAAATGATAGTCATTGAAGCTCTTTCATTTGGGCCCGTTAGCTTATCTGTGATCAGAATTTACAGATTTTCAAATGCCAGAGCTGTAATCTGGGAACTCTTTATATCAACCCAGTGTTTTGCCACTAGCCAGTTAGCTTCCATAAGAAAGAGCAATAAATAGTGTCCTGGAATTATATTTTTATTTATTTATTTAGACAAAATATTATTCCACTTTTGTCCTTGATAGGGCTAGCAAGCAGCTTACCAAAATGTGTGTGTGTGTGTGTGTGTGTGTGTGTGTGTAAAGTGCCGTCAAGTTGCAGCCGACTTATAGCAACTCCTGGTGGGGTTTTCAAGACAAGTGATTAAGCAGAAATTTGCCATTGCCTTCCTCTGCAGAGTCTTCCTTGGAGGTCTCCCTTCTAAGTTCTTACCAGAATACTTAACTTAAATGATCAATAATCAATCAAGAAAAAATAGAAAGAAAAGAAAAAGCCCTCCACAAAAACCACATCCTCGCCATGTTCTAGTAGTGAGCACACTCAATGGCCACAGGCTGCAAACCAAGGGCCAAGAGCTCTTTGGCTCTTGCCCTTTGGTTCGTGCCAAAAGGCTCATACCTCTGGCTACACCCAGGCTTTTATACCTGCAGACTAGAAGGAGACAGAAACCCAGTCGAGATGTTGTACAGCTGGTAAGCTGTTCCCCCAACAGTTCTTGCAATCTAAGAGCCTCTGGCCACACCCAGGCTTTATGGGAACTTATTAATATGTTAACTCTTCTGGTAATCATTAAGGAGAATCACTTCCAGAGCAAGTTCTATCTGGTAGTTACTTTATTGTTATGAATTTGCTGTCTGATTACGGTAAGTGGGTCTCTCACAATGGGCTTAGCTTAAAGTGACATATCTGGTGGGTAACCCCTCCCAGCTGAGTGGAGGAGGCATTGTGGGAGGGCCAAGGAACTGTTTTGAGTTTTGCACAGCCTTAGGGGACATCCACATATTGCTGGATATGATGTTATCATTACACTACAGCAGTATTCACATCCTGGCTGGTCTTGTCCACGTAAGAAAATCCAGTTGCAAATTATTGCTAAAGTTCAACAATATCCACCCTGACCTGGATGGTCCAGTGTAGGCCAATTTCATCAGATATCAGAAGCTAAGCAGGATCAGCCCTGGTTAGTACTTGGATGGGAGACAACCAAGGAAGTCCAGGGTTGCTGCACAGAGGCAGGCAATGGCAAGCCACCTCTGTTCGCCTCTTGCCTTGAAAACCTTATAAGGTTGCCATAAATCGGCTGTGACTTGACAGCATTGCCCACCATCACAACAATATCCATTGCTTCATCCAGCCATACCAGCAGACAGGGATAGCTGTGAGCTGGTCAAAACACCCTGGGATGCTGTCTCTGTCTCTGGGCTTATTATCAAGATGCGGCCAGTGGAATCAAAATCAGCTCAGGTTTTTCCTTCATGTTATGAGCAGAACATCACATGCAAAAGAAACCTCAGACCATGCGGATGAAACTCAGATCAGGGGAAAAGTTAATAGAGAAATTGTTATGTATGAATGGATGTATGTATGTGAATCAGTGTGGGTAAGCAGGGGAAACCCAGCTGAGCTTGGGATTCTCCAAGGCTCCTAAACCTGTGTGTACCCATTGGCTACTGGGGGTTGTTCCCCCCCCATCACGGTCTGGGGGGGGAGTGGCCGCAGGCAGCCAAGGGGCATATAAGCAGGGTCTGCCCACTGTAGTTCCAGTTGTGTTCTCGTTCTCAATAAAGCTGGTGTTGTTGGAACTCCGTCTCTGACCTCATGTGTCCTCCCCCACACGGACTTAACAGAAATTACTCCTGCAGAAGCAGGGCTAGAATTATGAAGGCCCTTAATGAAAAGCACAGTTCCTCTTCATCAAGCCCCACTAATTTTCTTCTCATCATTTTCTAGAAATAGTAGCCAGGGAGGCCATGGTAAAAGAGAGTTGGCAGTCCACCTGGACCCTTGTTATTTGAACACTATGCAGAAGATTAAAGATGATACTGAGTTCTTTTAATGGCACATCTTGGAGGAGTTGCAGCTAAAACTCATGCATGGCATGGACTTAACATTAGACCAAATGGGGCCTAATATTTGGCTTTTGATATAGTATTAGAGGGTTGCCCATGCCTAGGACCTCTGGGAAAATCCTTTACTTATTACATGATCCCTGTTTCTCTTTCTCCAGCCTCTCTCCTCACTCTACACATTGACAGCCTCTAAGAACGTCCTTTTTGTCTACTGCATACTGAAAACCCATCTGAACAGGAATATGTTGCTTGTGTGTTCTATATAACACCTTGCATGTTGTGGTTAAAATTGAGGTGTGATGGGGCTGTCAGCAGTGGCGTCCAGTCTGTTGAAGCCCGTATACACATTACAAAGTCCTCATGTTTTGGGGAACAACACTAGGACAATAAGAGTTCTGTACCTCCCAGACACACACTGACTTTCTTCTATTCGCTTGAAGACACAAAAACAGCAAGGGATTGCACAAAACACCCATTGTACAAAATTTCCAGGTTGTTTCCCAACAAACACATAGATTTGTAATGTGTAGATAGAGCCTTAAATCCTCCTTTCTGTCTTTCCGCTTTGGCACCAGGTCTCTGGAAAATGGCAACAGGGTGCATTTATTTACATATCACTTCTTGGGAAGGTCCAGTGAGACTAAGTGCCCAATCCTAATGAGGGAGCGAAAGGGGATAGGAGCCAATATGATTTCAGCACTGGCATCAGTGCAACTTGCGCCGGCTAAACTGCCACTAACACCGGTGCAAGGCCAGTGATGCCGACACTGGGGAGCGGTATGGCAGCACGAGCCGCAGGCACCAGTGTAGCCTTGCCAGCAGCATTTTTCCAGGGCAAGGTCTTGCGCCAGTGTCAAAAGGGGCAGTCCCAGGTGTTCCCGGGGGGGAACTGACTCTAGTCAGCCCCCAAAGCCTTTTTGGCCTGGGAACACCCCTTTTTGCAGGCACCGAGTTATGCCTGCAAAAAGGCTGGGATAGCTCATGAAACTCTAAGGAGGAGTTTCACATGGCTTGGGGGAATTTCATGTTATTTTAGCTGCTGCGCCACTGCAAGCCGCTCAGGTGGTGGCACAGCTATGCTGTCCCCAAGCCCATCATAAGTACCCTCTCCCAATTTAGGATTGGGCTGTGTAGTCTATCTGGTCAAGTATCCTGTTTCACACAGTGGCTAACCAGTGGCCCTGGAGGACCACCTGACTGACAAAAAGGACATCTGCTGTTGGTCTACTGCTTCTGGATATGGAGGTTTCCTTTAGCTATTTTGCCAAGTAGCCTCTGATGGACTTAACTATGAATATATCGAACCCCCTCATAAAGCCATCTGTGCTAGTGGCTATCACTACACCCACCAGCAGTGAATAATACCAAAGGAGGCCATTGTCTGAGCTAATTTAGTACTGTCCCTTGGGTATCAAGCAGAGAAATGTCTTTCTGATTACCACTGATCCTTTTAATTAGGGATGGTAGGGACTGAACTGTAATGTTCCTCATACAAAGTGGGCATCATATCATTAAGCCATGACATCCAGCAACCAGTGTGTGAAATGATGACTTACGCAAATTCCTGCAGGGGTAGAGTGGTGGTGTCTCCATTCTTACTAATGTAGCAAAATGAAAGACTTTTGGCTCTGGAAATGTGTGAGCACCAGCCATTCACTCATCCACCCCCACCTCTGCTGGCGTCGCTCTGCTTCTTACAGGTGCATGAGAAGGCAGAATTGTCTGTCTTGGCTTCTTCACCTGGCACACCTACACAAAGAGAAGCCTGAAGTTTTGCCCTGAGCAAGCCTTTCATACAAAGTACCTCATCTAAATAAAAGCCAAGTCCTTTTATTCCACCTTGCCATTAAATAATAATCCTGCCATTGAAATTATGTCCTGCCTCTCTGAGACTTCTTCTTTATATTAAAATCTCTCCCTTTCTTTCTGTCTCTGAATATTTTTCATGTTTGCTTTTTAAACCCTCTGGCTTTTATTGTAATAAAACTCAGCTTCAAAGCATCCTCCCCCCCCCCCATTTAAAGCCATGCAAAGTTTCCCAATGTCTGTCTTTAAACAAACAAAAACAAAAAAACTCATGCAAGTGCAAGATTAGAAAATCACATCATATTCATATGCTTGTTCCAAATGTAGCCTTACGTTACTCAAAAATTCTGCTTTTTAATTATTATTTGATTTTATTATTCAAACACTACTTTTACCCACAGGAAGGTGCCTTACACTGAGTCAAACTACTGGTCTACCAAGGTCAGTGTTTTATTGTCAGCTTTGATCGGCAGGGTCTCAAGCTGAGGTCTTTCACATCACCTGCACTGATCCTTTTAACTGAAAAATGTCATGAATCGAACCACTCTTTACAATTCAGGCAAGTATGGCATTTTTTTATGGGTTTTTGTTGGGAGGAAGGGTTTCCCCTTGCTTTACACTCCCCCTCATATTACTTTTCCTATTGGCTGTTATACCCGCCGTCTTGTTGACTGTGGATTACACTAACCTGTATTGCAGCAAAACCCTGATGCTAATTACCGGCAGACAATTCACCATGAGCTCCTATGGTACGTTATTAAGGCAAGATTCTCAGTGGCAGCAGCTGATGTGGGTTCATTCTAGGACGAATGCAGCCTGGCCCCAAAATGCCACTGGGGAGAGTGTGTCTACGAGCTGCATGAGCTCTTTGTGAACAGCTGAGGAGCAATTAGTGCATTGTGATGTATCCGGCATGGGCTTGGATGGACTGAATAGGAGATGTGTTTGTAGGGAAATGGACTCTATGACAGAGTCTGCACTTGAGCATTTGGCCAGCTCTTTGTGGGAAATGGGTGGACATAGAGGCTCACCAGACAAATGCATGGTTGAAAATGTTCCTATACTATACTGTACCACTTAGTACTGCAGGAGGGAGAGAGCATGACTGAATGTTTGTGCACAGAAAGAAGAATCCCTTCACTTATAAAATGAACATCTTGACTAGAATCCTATCCCTTCTCATGTCCCATTTTCCTTTTCTTTCCTTCTTTTGCCGCTTGAGTTTAAGGATTAGGAAATGTCTTTTAAAAATGACCGTGCAGGGCCTGGTAGGGTTGCCAGGTCCCTCTTTACCACCGGCAGGAGATTTTTGGGGTGGAGCCTGAGGAGGGCGGGGTTTGGGAGGGGAGGGACTTCAATGCCATAGAGTCCAAGGCCAAAGAGGCCAATATAGGTGAGTTCCAGGCACTGGGACCAGCAAGGGAGAATAAGAAGTAATTTAAGAGAGCAGGAGACTTTAAGGATGAAGGTTTGACTCAAGCAACATCACCATTTGTACACATTCTCCAAAAGGGGCCATTTTTATCTGCACCTGACTGGCACTTTCTGTTTCTCCTTTGTCATTGTTTTTATTGCCATGCCCTCTTGGTGGTTTTCTTTCCAGAAGCTCATCTCACACATTTACTCTCATACCTATGTACATGCTGTTAAGTTGCAATCAACGTATGGCGACCCCAGCAAGGGGATTTCAAGGAAAGTGTGAAGCAGTGGTGATTTGGCATCACCTTCACCTGCAGAGTCTTCCTTCCTGTTCTTGCATCCAAGTACCAAGCCTGCTTAGCTTCTGAGATCTGATGAGATTGGGCTACATTATGCTGCCTCCCCCCACTTGCCCTACAACTGACTCTCATGGATGGAGGAATATTATTTTGATTGAGTTTTGCCTCAAGTGAGGAGGGAGTATTCCTGTTGGAGTCCCATTTGCTATGCGCCACTTTCTTTGGAAGAAGAATCTAGGATTTGTGAGATTATTCTCAGGGTGGGATGAGCAGTATAAAACAGCTTTCCTTCACAGACTATTGAAAGTGGAAAGAAGGTAGACTTCCGGTGGTGCTGCTGGGGAGAGCACTCCATTTCCCCAGGTCGTCCTGGGAGAAATCCAAGTTTGCGTTACTTCTGGGGTACATAGATACCCCAATCCGACCCTTGCAAGTGGGTTGGAAAGCAGGAACTCCCTGCAGCCCGCAAACGCGGTTTGACCTCCTAGGCACTCTGAGGGGGCTTTTTTAAGCCCCTCGGAGTCCTGGACGCCGGTCCTGCGAGGGCACTAGGGAAGGACATCGCCAAAACGCAACTTAGGCATCAAGCTCCACCCTCCACCACCTTAATACCAACATAAGGACTACATAAAGAAAAGAACCTCACCTCTTGACACCCAAGTGAGTACAAAAGAACTCTTCGTCTACCTACTGGAAACTTGAACAGACGGGGGGCTGATAAGAATATTTCTGGGACCCCCACCCCTCCTTAATCCGAACTGAAAAAGTTTGATCTGAGTTAGCCATCGGGATTAGCGACAGGAGCCTTATCAAACCGATCAGCCTAAACCATAATAAAGAGTCGGAAGGATACCTTTTGATTGACAAGAATTATCACCAATGGGTCCAAGGGAAGGGGAGGGTGATTTTTCTTCCTGATTTTCCGGCGAAAAGAATATCCTGCCACGTTTGCAGTAAGGGAGTGCCTGGAACGGAAGACCCTCTATAACACCCTCTCTATCATCGGAACTAAAACAACAGGAAGTAGTCGTAGGACTGATTACGCGTCGCACTCGAGTTACTCTGAAATCATTCCTGAAGGAATAACCATTGAGAAGAGGCGGTAGAAGGTCCACGGCACTAGCAACTTCCTGTATACTTCCTGATCAGCCCGACCTAGAGCGACCGAAAAAACTCACTGGTATTTTAAAACTTTAAAACGCAATTTTAGAGCTAATTTCGACTCTTTTCAACCCGAAAAAATTATAAGGCTGATGTTTGAATCATTATCTTTTAATTAGTACTTTAAAGGCCCTGTCTGTGGACATGTATTTTACCAGCTTCTTATGAATGTAAATGTCGGGAACTCGACCCCGCTCTGGCTCACTACACAGCCCTGCCTATACTAAACTAAGGGAATCACTACAAACCTCAACCATGGAAAAAAATTACAGGACATGCTAACTAAACAAACAGAGGCAACAAATAAACAGTTTGAACAGATGTCTACACAGATGGCACAGTTGACTTCCATGATGACAAATCTTGGTCAAGCATCCCAAGCTATTAATCAGAAGTTGGATGTGGTTACAGGAGACTTGAAAGAAGTAAAAACTCAAATGACTGTTATGAAGACAGATATGCAAGCGATGGATGCATCAATTAAGAAAGTGATGGATGAGCATAAGGATACAAAGAAAAAATTAACAAGTCAAGAAAAACAGATTGAAACAATACAAACTGATCAGATGGCGGCAATAAATCAAATGGCAATGATGGAGATGAGAGTGAGAGAGACTAACCTTCGTATACGCAACTTTCCAGATATGATGGGAGACAATAAAGAAACTGCACTACCAAATTTGGCCTACTTATTTCAGATAGATGAACAAGAATTAAAACAAGCCATTAACAGAGTATACAGGATACCATTACCTGCTAGAATGAGGAGATCTAAGCCAAGAGATTTGATGATAGTGTTTTATGACACTAGAGTTAAAGATAAGATTATGAAGATACACTATGAAAATCCAGTGTCAGCAGGAGATTCCCCTCTCATATTACTGAAGGATATTCCAAGGCATCTACTTTCACAGAGGAACAACTACAAAGATTTTGTGTCTACATTGAAAGCTAATGGTATCAAATACTGTTGGATCATGCCACAAGGCTTGGCTTTTACCTACAAGGAAGTGAAAACGACAATTCTATCTCAAGCAGATGTGGGGAAATTTCTGAGAAAGTATAAAATGGACCTTAAAGAATTACCTGGGGAGAAGGAGGAAGAAGAAGAGGAAGAAGAAGAGGCACAAGGTGCAGAAGGAGGTACCAAATTATAGACTTTTTACTCTGTTAAAAATACTACACTATGGCAAAAGCAATTTCTTGGAATGTAAATGGACTGAATGAGAAAACTAAAAGGGCTAGAATTTTCAAATATCTACAGAAATATAAATACTCCCTAATTTGTCTACAAGAGACTCACATAGCTTCAAAGCACAAAAAATATTTGGAGAAACAGATGCTTGGACAAGCATTTATTGCCTCAGCTAAAACTAAAACAAAGGGAGTGGTAATTTATGCCCACCCCAGTCTTTGTCCAGAATTATTATACAAAGATAATGAAGGAAGAATTGTAATTATTAGAACTAAAATATTGGGACAAAGGACAATAGTGGTTGGAATTTATGCACCCAATGAAGGGAAAAAATCCTTCTACGAAAATCTACATGACTTGATAGCCCAACACGCAAAAGATCAAATCTTATTGATGGGCGATTTCAATGGAGTTATTCTCCCATCATTGGACAAAAAATCAAAAGCAAAAGACATCAATGACGGATGCTTACCTAAAACTTTCTTTACTATGGCTTCAGAATTAGAACTACAAGACATTTGGAGAACAATGAATACAACTGCTAAAGAATACACTTTTTATTCAGCGAGACACGATTCACACTCCAGAATCGATATGATATGGGCCAGTAAATCAATTTTCACTCAGTTACGTAAAATCCATATTTTACCCAGAACTTTTTCTGATCATAATCCTGTTACTTTTGATTGGAACAATAAACAAGCATTTAGATGGCGAATGAATGATAAACTTCTAAAAGACAACAAGATACATAAGGAATTACAGGTTTTAATGAAAGACTTTTTTGAAATTAATCTTAATGGGGAAACTTCTTTAAATACAGTTTGGGATGCATTCAAAGCTGTTCTGAGAGGCTTTATGATACAGAAACATTCGGCTTGGAAGAAGACTCAATTACAATTTACAAACAATTTACTTTGGAATTTACAAAATTTGGAACAGAAATTGGTAACGGTAACACAGGAAGAGGAGAAAAGAGAAATTCAAATAAAGATTTCTGCATCTAAACATCAATTAAATTTGGTAATAATGGAGGAAATGAATAAAAACTTGAAACTTGCTAAACAAAAGCATTTTGAATATGCAAATAAACCAGGAAAACTTTTAGCAACACAATTGAAGGACGCATTCCAAAAAAAAGTTATAACAAAAATTCAAACTGTTAAAGGACCAGTCTATTCAACTTCAGAAATTCAGAAAGAATTTGTTTCATTTTATTCTAAGTTATATCAGAAAGAAAACACTCCAAAACAGAAAATAGATAAATTCCTAAACTCAATACAGATGAAAGCTTTGTCAATGACCCAGAGAGAATGTATGGAAGCTCCAGTAACAAGGGAAGAAATACAAGAAGCAATATTGAGACAAAAAACGGATAAAACACCTGGACCAGATGGAATTACTGCACTATTTTACAGAACATTTAGTGACAATTTAGTTGGATTTTTTGGCTTACTTTACAATGCAATTTTGGATGAGGGAACATCCCCGGAGACTTGGTCGCATGCATTTATATCATTGATACCTAAAGAAGGAAGGGATCCAGAAAAAACATCCAATTATAGACCTATATCGCTGTTAAATGTGGATTACAAAATTTTTGCTTCGGTTTTGGCATGTAGGATAAAACAATTCATTAAGGATCTTATACACGAAGACCAAGCAGGTTTCATACCAGGAAGGCAAATAAAAGACAATGTAAGAATCTTACTAGACTCACTGGAATATTATGACCAGAATATCCAACAAACTGCGGCTTTTGTATTTTTGGATGCAGAAAAAGCCTTTGATATGGTCTCTTGGAACTTTTTGAAAAGGATTTTGGATAAATTGAATTTTGGAGATCGTTTTCAGAAAGGTATATCGGCTATTTATACCTCCCAACAGGCTAAAATTTTGGTCAATGAATCAATGTCAGACAATTGCCAAATCACGAAAGGGACCAGACAGGGATGTCCCTTATCTCCACTTTTATTTTTGTTGGTGTTGGAACCGCTATGTGTGAAACTAAGAAGTATGGAGGACATCCGCGGGTTAAGAATTAAAAAACATGAATTTAAATTGAGAGCATTCGCGGATGACCTACTGTTAATTTTGGAGAACCCAACACAGTCAATGAATATACTTCGGGAGACTTTGGACGATTTTGGGAAAATATCAGGCTTCAAAGTGAATCAAGAAAAAACAAAGATAATATTTAAAAATCTACCGGAAACACAGCAACAGGAATTTATATCATATACTGGTTGGGAGAAAGCCAACAAAGTTAAATACCTGGGAATTTGGATTACTGCAAAGAATAAAGATTTGATAACCAACAGTTACCTCAAGTTATGGGGTAAGATTAAAACTGATATGATTATATGGTCAAATAAAAAATTGTCACTAATGGGACGTATTTCAACGATACAAATGAATGTCTTACCAAGGATGCTCTTCTTATTCCAAAATTTGCCAATAATATCACACACTAAATATTTTGATACTTGGAGGAAAGACATTTCAAACTTCATCTGGCAAGGGAAAAAACCAAGGACTGCTTATAAACACTTGGTGGATCTAAAAACTAGAGGAGGTTTAGCACTGCCTAATTTTCAACTCTACGCTGAAGCAGTAGCTTTAGTATGGCTAAAAGACTGGATGAATTTGTCAAATATACGTTTGCTAGACTTGGAAGGTTATAATAACTTAAGTGGATGGCATGGCTATTTGTGGTATGATAAAATTAAGTTACAAGCAACATTTCGTAATCATATAATCAGGTCCTCTTTACTTCGTATCTGGATGAGATATAAACACATCTTGGAACCAGAAACATCGATGTGGATATCGCCTCAAGAAATGCTAACATTGCGCCCACTTAGACCAGACAAATTTATTACTTATCAAGATCTAATTAATTGGGACGGAAAGAAATGCTCACTAAAAGACTTTCAACTTCTTAAGGATGATTTACAATGGCTCCAATACTATCAAATTAAATCAGTTTTTGTACAAGATGCTAAAAAAGGTTTCTCTAAAGAAAAATCTTCTTTTCAAAGGATTTTACTAGATAATAACACAAAACTGATTTCTAAAATGTATAATCTCCTTTTAACAATATATTGTGAGCAGGATACGATTAAACCAACTATGATCGACTGGGCTCAAAATGTGGGACATGATATTGCTTTAAATAAATGGGAACGACTATGGTCCAAAGATCTAAAAGGAATAAAAGCACAGTCAGTGCGAGAAAACATTTATAAAATGATGTATAGATGGTATTTAACACCTAAGAAAATTGCAAAGATTTATAAAACAATGTCCCCTATCTGTTGGAAATGTAATAAAGAAATTGGTTCCTTTTATCACATGTGGTGGACCTGTGACAAAGCTAAAGACTTTTGGGACATGATCTATAATGAATTGAGACTAATACTACAAAAGAATATACCCAAAACACCAGAAATGATGTTATTGAGTATGATTCCAGACGACTTATCAACACAAAGAACCTTTTTGATTTATGCCACAACAGCTGCGAGACTGCTATATGCAGCGAAATGGAAAGGGTTAGAAATTCCTGAGAAAAAAGACTGGATTGTTAAAATGTTTGAAGTGGCAGAAATGGCAAAACTCACAGCTATTCTAAATGAAGAAAATGACGCTCGGTTTTTGGGGGAATGGGGGGCGTGGATGCATTATTGTGAATATGAGTTAAAATTGGGAAGAATGGAAGAATATTTTCTAATCTGATCCAGAGGATTATTTTTGGTCTTTTTTATAATGAATAAGCATAATTATATTTACTAACAGATTATGGTTTTTTTTATATATGGTATTGATAGATTATTAAGATTAGATTAACTACGACGGGATGAACTTTTTATTAAGAGGCAGATAGAGGTGAAGGGGAAGTCAAAATTTTCCATTTCTTTTTTTTTTCTTTATTATATGTTATGGAATTATAACAACTTTAGGTTAGAATTGAAATTTTATATTGTCATAGATGTTGTTTATTGCAATGGAAAATTTCTAGTATAAAACCCAATAAAATTTATATATATATAAAAAAGAAAGTGGAAAGAAGGGACTGCTTAAAATCCAAATGTCCCCCCCTCCCAAGTTTTGAATGCCCCCATGATGTGTACATTACCCCTATGGGAGGGTATATGACTCCAGTTAAGAATCACTAGTCTAGAGAGTCTCTGTCTATAAGAATCCAGTCTGTCCAATACATACGTTGAGTCTCTCCCAGCCTATTCTCTCTGAGTAATCTCTTCAGGGCTGCCATGGTTTCTCCACTGCCAGGCGTGGCGTTGGCACACAGCTATGCCATGCATTCCCAAACCTGCTTAACCTGGTACAATTTTCTATCACTGTTCTTGTCAAGCAAGACAAACATGATCCTTGATGCTGCTGTAAAGTGCTATTTTTAATGATGCCTACACTTTATATACTATATATAATTTTATACGCAGTAATGGTTGTGACACCGCTGCAATATAGATTATTATAATGACCATATTTGGGAAGGGGGGAAGGAGACTAAGAGAACAGTAGCTTGCCTAAGGCAATCTTTGTAGCTGAAGTTTCACTTTGGATTCAGAAAAAAAAGTTGCCACTTTGTGTCTCATTCTCCTGTCTTCCTAGTAATATCTAATTGAACACAGTGTGTAAAATGGCATCATGGCGTTGTGTCTGGCACACCTTTGATGACAGCCAATGATATGTGTGGTGGGTGGGGCAATGCAATGATGTCATATCCCACCTGATGTTCACCTTGATGTACCAGGGATTGAAAGGGGAGAGAAACATGGGAATGGCAGCACTTAGATTGTGAGGTGAGGTCTGAGCTAGGATCATCTGTCTCCTTCCCCCCGCCAATACAATTGTTTGTTTGTTTAAACCTGTCCACCAGCCTCAAAAAAGCTCATGCTGGAGTAAATGTTAATCTTTAAGGTGCCACTGGAGTTCTGCTTTATTTTGGTGCACAAGACTAACAAGGTTACCCCTTGGGAACTACCTGCTCTTCAGCCAAGGGCTTCTGGATTGATATACAGATTTGTGTGATCTGAATGAAGGCCAGTCTCCATATCACGCCTGATGCGAGTCAAATAATTTGTACTCCTGAGTTCCCCAGTTGTCTGTACTGGACCACTTGAGGAGACCCAGCAGAAGACTTCCAACAGAAGTCTAGTGGCACCTTAAAGACCAACAAAATGTAATCCAGTATAATCTTTCATGAACCAAAACTCACTCCATCAGTGGCATGAAATGTACATCCATCAGGCAGATGCATTTATAAGTAAAGCTATAAACTACAGTAGGAGGTAGGACTTTTCTGATTCACAAGAACTTTTGTTGGAATAAATTGTGTTAAGTCTTTAATAAGCTACTAGGGCTGTCGATTCGGTTCGTCCCAAACCCAAAACCCGCTGAATTTCCCCCGATTCAGCGGTTTCCGGTTCAGGAAGAACTGAATTCAAAATAGGTGGGAAACGGGGGGAACCGAATTCCACTACTTTGGGGTGTTTGGGAAATAAATTCGGCAAATTCGGGGTTCGGCTCCCCCCTGCGTGCCTTCAGGGAGCTTCCCTGAAGCCGGGTGGGGGGCCCTTTAAACAGATCTGAGCCTCCGGGCCGGGAAGCACAGATCTGTTTCCCCCCCCGCCCGGCTTCAGGGGGCTTCCCTGAAGCCGGGCGGGGGGCTCTTTAAACAGATCTGCGCTTCCCGGCTAGGAGGCACAGATCTGTTTAAAGGGCCCCCCGCCCGGCTTCAGGGAAGCCCCGTGAAGGCCCACGGGGGGGGGATTTTCCCCTGAACTCCAGATCTCGCCCAAATTTCGGGGATCCAAAGCGGGGGAGTTCGGACTTCGGCATGGCCCGAATTTAAAAGGGCCGAATTTTGCCAAAGCAGAACTTTAACGAATTTTTTTTTAACAGCCCTATAAGCTACTACTCTTTTGTTGCTGCAACCTGGATGGCCCAGGCTAGCTTAATCTTGTCAGGTCTCGAAAGTTAGGCAGGGTCTGCCCTGGATGGAACTTGGATGGAAGATCACCAAGGAAGTCCAAGATTGCTATGAAGAGGGAGGCAAGCAATGGGAAACCACCTCTGTTCTTCTCTTGCCTTGAAAATCCTAAAGGTTTGCCAGTAAGTTGAATGGGAGTTGACAGCACTTGCCACCACCAGTCTTTTGTTTAATTGTGCCACAACAGACTGGCACAGCTACCTCTCTAAAATTACTGCCATTGAGAGTGCAGTGCCCTCTTCATTCACCACTCTGTACAAGTGGCAAGATTCTGGCCAGGCAAACATTTCCTCACCTCAGCTCTGAATGAGGATGGGAAGAGATACAATCAACTGGTTAAACCATTGGAAGTGCCAGTGGAGATTGCAGTCTGCAAAGCAGCCTGTGAAACCATAGTGCTCTTTTAACCTCACTGGTTTGGGGCCTGCTTTGTAGCTGGGATGGGAGTTTGACAAATTTACTGTGGGAAGCCTATTGGCATCTGTTCTGCAATTAAGTATTCCTAGCAACATCTTACATTTCAGCCCTAAGTCTCTGCAGTTTAGATGTCTCTGGGGAGCAGTTCACTGAAGGAGATGTGGGAAAGCAAATCTGGGAGGGGCATCCCACAGTAAATCCCACAGTTGCTGGTGGTGCACGTTAACCTGGGTTTAATTCTCCCCTCCTTTACTTTCTCTCATAGTTCTGTTTGTATGAGTTTATCACAAAAACAAATGCCGTTTCACTGTGCGTCATCCTTTTGGTCGTTAAACTTGAAAATACACATAGGTCTGTATTAGACTAAAAATGTAACGCCTTTATTTTGATAGGGAAAAAAAGAACATGAAACAAAACAAAAGATGAGAAGATAACATGAGAAATAGTTACTACCAAAGAGATTTCAGACAATTTGCACAGTCTGTGCCTTTCTTTGGGCTTGGATTGGCTAAGAGAACCTCAGATTGTTAAAATGGTGATACCATCTATTGCAAATCAGCTTGGTAAAAAAGGGGTTTCCAACCCAGGATTTGCAAGTCCCTCCCCCAACCCAACATTTTATTAAAAACAATCACTTGAAGTTTGAGAAGAAGCCACTGTCAGCATGACTAGTGATGTAAACATTGCAGAAATGTTGGGTGCGTCTCTGTGGTTCTGGAACATGTCAAAGCCTGTTATATGGAGCTTGATAAAGCAGTTCACCTGGCAAGCAAACTCAGGCGGGTTCTTAAAATGTCTCACGTTTTTGAGTGGCAAATACCTTTCAGTGAATGAGAAGGAGCAGGTGCTGTAGAAGAAGGGAAGAAGAGTTGGTTTTTATCTGCCGACTATCTCTACCACTCAAGGAAGAATCAAACCGGCTTACAATCACCTTCCCTTCCTTTCCCACAACAGACACCCTGTGAGGTAGGTAGGGCTGAGAGATATTGTCGAAGGCTTTCACGGTCAGAGTTCATTGGTTCTTGTAGGTTATCCGGGCTGTGTAACCGTGGTCTTGGAATTTTCTTTCCTGACGTTTCGCCAGCAACTGTGGCAGGCATCTTCAGAGTAGTAACACTGAAGGACAGTGTCTCTCAGTGTCAAGGGTGTAGAAAGAGTAATATATAGTCAGAAAGGGGTTGGGTTTGAGCTGAGTATTGTCCTGCAAAAGTATTGTCCTGTAAGTATCAAGATAATGTGCTAATGAGGGTATGGTATGTTAATATGGAACCATTGTATCCTGAAGTGATCTGTTAATGTGTGTAATCCAAAACTAATCTGTATGGCTATTGTTGAATGTTGTCTTTGTCTGGAGGTTTTTCAGGGCAGGAAGCCAAGCCTTATTCATTCTTAAACTCTCCTCTTTTCTGTTAAAGTTGTGCTGATGTTTGTGAATTTCAATGGCTTCTCTGTGCAATCTGACAAAATAGTTGGTAGAATTGTCCAGTCTTTCAGTGTCTTGGAATAAGACCCTGTGTCCTGTTTGTGTCAGTCCATGTTCAGCCACTGCTGATTTCTCAGGTTGGCCAAGTCTGCAGTATCTTTCATGTTCTTTTATCCTTGTTTGTATGCTGCGTTTTGTGGTCCCGATGTAAACTTCTCCACAGCTGCAAGGTATACGATATACTCCTGCAGAGGTGAGGGGGTCTCTTTTGTCTTTTGCTGATCGTAGCATTTGTTGTATTTTCTTGGTGGGTTTAAACACTGTTTGTAGGTTATGTTTTTTCAAAAGTTTCTCCATCCTATCAGTGACTCCTTTAATAAATGGCAAGAATACCTTTCCTATGGGAGACTGTTTTTCTTGAGTTTTCTGATTTTTGTTTGGTTCAATGGCCCTTCTGATTTCATTCTTGGAGTAGCCGTTTGCTAGCAGTGCGTGATTTAGATGGTTAGTTTCTTCCTTGAGAAACTGTGGTTCACAGATCCGTCTTGCACGGTCCATTAATGTTTTGATTATTCCTCTTTTCTGTCGGGGGTGGTGGTTGGAGTTTTTGTGTAAGTAGCGATCTGTGTGAGTTGGTTTCCGGTAGACCTTGTGACCTAACTGAAGGTTTGATTTACGGATGACAAGGGTATCAAGAAATGGGAGTTTACCCTCAATTTCCTTTTCCATGGTAAACTGAATGTTTGGATGGATATTATTAAGATGGTTTAGAAAGTCCATTAATTTTTCTTCACCATGGCTCCAAATGGTAAATGTATCATCTACGAACCTGAACCAGACTGTAGGTTTGTAAGGTGCTGATTCTAATGCTGTCTTTTCAAAATATTCCATGTAAAAGTTTGCTATTACTGGACTGAGTGGACTTCCCATAGCTACTCCATCAATCTGTTCATAAAATTCTTGATCCCATAGGAAATTTCCTATGGAATCAAGAATTTTATGAACAGATTGATGGAGTAGCTATGGGAAGTCCACTCAGTCCAGTAATAGCAAACTTTTACATGGAATATTTTGAAAAGACAGCATTAGAATCAGCACCTTACAAACCTACAGTCTGGTTCAGGTTCGTAGATGATACATTTACCATTTGGAGCCATGGTGAAGAAAAATTAATGAACTTTCTAAACCATCTTAATAATATCCATCCAAACATTCAGTTTACCATGGAAAAGGAAATTGAGGGTAAACTCCCATTTCTTGATACCCTTGTCATCCGTAAATCAAACCTTCAGTTAGGTCACAAGGTCTACCGGAAACCAACTCACACAGATCGCTACTTACACAAAAACTCCAACCACCACCCCCGACAGAAAAGAGGAATAATCAAAACATTAATGGACCGTGCAAGACGGATCTGTGAACCACAGTTTCTCAAGGAAGAAACTAACCATCTAAATCACGCACTGCTAGCAAACGGCTACTCCAAGAATGAAATCAGAAGGGCCATTGAACCAAACAAAAATCAGAAAACTCAAGAAAAACAGTCTCCCATAGGAAAGGTATTCTTGCCATTTATTAAAGGAGTCACTGATAGGATGGAGAAACTTTTGAAAAAACATAACCTACAAACAGTGTTTAAACCCACCAAGAAAATACAACAAATGCTACGATCAGCAAAAGACAAAAGAGACCCCCTCACCTCTGCAGGAGTATATCGTATACCTTGCAGCTGTGGAGAAGTTTACATCGGGACCACAAAACGCAGCATACAAACAAGGATAAAAGAACATGAAAGATACTGCAGACTTGGCCAACCTGAGAAATCAGCAGTGGCTGAACATGGACTGACACAAACAGGACACAGGGTCTTATTCCAAGACACTGAAAGACTGGACAATTCTACCAACTATTTTGTCAGATTGCACAGAGAAGCCATTGAAATTCACAAACATCAGCACAACTTTAACAGAAAAGAGGAGAGTTTAAGAATGAATAAGGCTTGGCTTCCTGCCCTGAAAAACCTCCAGACAAAGACAACATTCAACAATAGCCATACAGATTAGTTTTGGATTACACACATTAACAGATCACTTCAGGATACAATGGTTCCATATTAACATACCATACCCTCATTAGCACATTATCTTGATACTTACAGGACAATACTTTTGCAGGACAATACTCAGCTCAAACCCAACCCCTTTCTGACTATATATTACTCTTTCTACACCCTTGACACTGAGAGACACTGTCCTTCAGTGTTACTACTCTGAAGATGCCTGCCACAGTTGCTGGCGAAACGTCAGGAAAGAAAATTCCAAGACCACGGTTACACAGCCCGGATAACCTACAAGAACCAAGGGCTGAGAGAGTTCAGAGAACTGTGACTAGCCTAAGGTCACCCAGCTGCTTCATGTGTAGAAGTGGGGGAACAAATCCAGTTCACCAGATTAGCCTCCGCTGCACATGAGGAGGAGTGGGAAATCAAACCACTGCTCGAAACCACCACTTTTAACCACTACACCACGCTGGCTCTTTGTAGGGGTATGGAGCTGATATAAGGGGGATTGCTATCTGACTTTTTTCTTCATTGTATTCTAGTTTTTAAGAAAAAAAATGTGTGTCCAAAATTTAATAGTATCAGTGAATGTAGAAATGGACTTTCAGATTCTCAGTAACTGGGGCTAGTGCTGCATTTTCAAAAAAAAGTTGAAGTAAAGGCAATGTTCCTCATGTGGATTAATATGGAACAGGAATTATTTCAAACTTCTTATCTCTGCAATTTCAGCAGCAAGTCCTCATGTTTGCATTTCATTTCAGTGAATCTAACTGTGATTCTGTTAAAAAAAATGAACCATTTTCTGCTTACTTCCACAAACACAATTGTGGCTGTTAAGGTCAGGAACAGTTTTGTCTTTGGAAACTGAGTGAGGCAAGGAACATGATTAGTAGGGCTGGTAATTGTCTAGCCAATGGGGAGGACCATTTGGAAAACTTTAGAAGGTCATTTGTCATGTCCTGCTGATGGATCTGGGAACTCATAGTGCAAATGGACATGCGCTGGTTGTCTGGACAAGCAGAGGAATTGAGGATGGTGGGGTCACACCCCCTGTTCTTTTTAAGAAATGTTGTAGCAAGAGCAGAAGAAAGACAACCCAAGGCTGACAGATCTCAACAAAACCCTTCATCTTTGTGGAGTTTTTTGGGGAAGGGGGTAATGCTTGGTACCTCTTGGCCCAGTTCAATGCAGGCCAGGATAAATGAGGCCAGAAAAGTCACTGGCCAAGTCTGGATGCAGGGTAGAGTTGCCCAGAAGATGGTTGCCAAGAGCTGACTAGCACATCCTACCCTTAGGTATGCTAATAGCTTATGATGTAGATCATTTATTAAAATAAACTAGTTAAACCCATCCTGGATAGCCCAGGCTAGCCTGATCTCATCAGATCTCAGAAGCTAAGCAGGGTCAGTCCTGGTTAGTATTTGGATGGGAGACCACCAAGGAATACTAGGGTTGCTGTGCAGAGGAAGGCACTGGCAAACCACCTCTGTTAGTCTCTTGCCATGAAAACCCCAAAAGGGGTCGCCATAAGTCAGCTGCGACTTGACAGCACTTTACACACACACACACACACACACACACACACACACACACACACACATAGCTGTCTCATGTCTTCAATTTGGGAGGTGCCAGTATTTCTCACGAGATGGGATCACCTGACTCACACATGATTCCCTTTTCATTCATTCATTCGTTTATTTAAATATTTTTACCCAGCTTTTCTCCCACTCTAGGGACTGACAGAGGTTTACAAAACAAAAGATGCACCAAAAAATCCGCACAATTTAAATAAAGATATGCAACACAACTCATCCCCAGTACATCTATGAAGCAGGTGATAAGTCACAAGACCATCCTGGGCAAGTGCTGGTGCACAGATCCCATGGGGCCATAGCTGCAGGCTATGGGAAAAGCAAGCTATGAGGGAGAAATACTCACCCCAGCTCATTCAGCTGGCTCAGATATTCCTGTCTCCCTTTCTCATGCCTCCGGCTGAGCCCAGGCTCCCGAAACCTGAAAAAAAGTTATGCTCAAAAACTTTCAGGCCTTATACAGCCTGGCCACTTTCAGTTTGGCCTCTGAAGCCCTCCTGTTCCATAGCTTAGCTCTTCTGCTTGCTTAACCCAGCCTGACTTCTTGTCACTTGACCCACCTGCCTTGGATGCTTCTCTTCTTTGATTCTTGCACTTGGGACCACTCACTAGGCATGACCTTTTTGAAAGAGTCACTGTCCCTACAGTAGGGTTGCCAGCGGTCCCTCTTCACCATTGGCGGGTGGTTTTTGGGGCAGAGCCTGAGGAGAGTGGGGTTTGGGGAGGGGAGGGATGTTAATGTCATAGAGTCCAATTGCCAAAGTGGCCATTTTCTCCAGGTGAACTGATCTCTATCAGCTGGAGATCAGTTGTAATAGCAGGAGATCTACAGCTAGTACCTGGAGGTTGGCAACCCTACCCTGCAACCACATAACAGCCATTTCAGCTCAGGAAAATGGTGTGTAGGGGAAGGCAGAAGTCCCTCCTTCCCCCACACTACAGTGCCAAGCTGTATTGGAGTCTCCATTTTTAATGGCTGCATGAGAGTGACTCATTGACTCTAAAAAGCGGGGGGGGGGGGACTTCTAGTTTGGCCCTCAAGCTTCTGACCTTCAGCCTCCCTTCAACCTTCCTTTGTGCCTCTGGCCCTGTTCCTTGAGTTACATCCACACTCCTGATATCACCTTGCTTGTTTGATGCCTACTTTTCAAATACTTGTTGGGATGGTCCCAACATTTTGAAGACCTTACGACATATACTAAAGATGAATGCTGCAATGGATAAATAGAATCACACAATGGCTTCAACTAGTGTCACGCAAACCACAGCTTCCCACATGCAATTGAGTGGTCCATATTCAGCAGCCAAACAGTTCCAACACCACTCTTAAGACATTAATCCTACTGTTTAGCAGCTCTGGTTGATGGCTCTGAACTGACAAAAGGTGAACATTTAAGAAACCTAAAGAGGTGGTCCCCCAAATATCTGTTGTTTGCTAGTCTGGAATTACTTGGGGTTGACTTCATTCTGGCCCCAGCACTTTCTCATTGCTTTAAAGCTTTTGGATAGGCTTTGGCTTTCTTTGAAGCCTACTAGAATCTTGCTTTGATGTTTATCTGGGCTCGCTCTCACATCCACTCATCTTGTCCATTTCTACAGTTGCTTGTGGGGATGTTTGAACATACATGAATTTCAATCTGGAATTCAGTCTCTCCAGAACTTTTATTCCGGAATTATTTCCAAACTTTTATTCATGAGGAGTAAGGGTGTTCAGAAAACATGTTTAAAACTATTTATATGTGTAACATGCAGCATTTGCTGGGTCCATTCAGTTATAACATTTTAGTTGATAATTACTGGGTGTGAAGAGCAGTTATCAGTTTTTAAAATTCTTGAGCTGAATCTTTGGCTTTCCCACAACTTCAGGAATCCCACAATATGTGAGTTTTTCTTAGAAACACCAAATCTTTAGCAAGCTTTCCCCATAAGCTATGCTTGTCTTTCTATTCTATTCTGTCTCCCCTACCTATCTGCCAAGGTGCTTATGACGTCTTTTGTCAATATATTATCAGACTTTCTTATCATTTTTATTCTACTCAGTTTGCTGTTCAAGGTACATTGCAAGATAGACACAGCCTTTGGAAATGCTTCAGGCATTGAAGGTCAGTGGTTTGGCAATGAACACTTTACTTTTTCCATTTTCAAGTCCTCCCAGTTTTTTCAGGTCAGGGTAAATGAAATAGGTGCAGACTGTACAAGCAGTCTTTAAGTTGTTTAATGACACCAACCCATTTAATCTGAACATCTGGGGCCAATGGATAGAAATATTGCGTGTTCCAAATGTTTCTTAATGCAGTTAAGATGGTTTTAATGCACCATCTTGTATTATGATGCATTTCCACAAACACCTGCACATATGTACATCAGGAATGCATGTGTACAACATAATGTGAGAAGTCCTTACATGTTAGGCCACTGAAGATCTAATGTTTCACCACTTTTAACCATAGTACAGTATGGAGATGAGCAAAGGATAGGCATCTATTAGTTCTTGCTGGGATGATAGACTTCTAGGAAAAGAAGATGATGATGATGAAGAAGAAGAGTTGGTTTTTATATGCCGACTTTCTCTACCACTTAAGGAAGAATCAAACCAGCTTACAATTACCTTCCCTTCCCTACAACAGACACCCTGTGAGGTAGGTGGGGCTGAGAGAGCTCAAAGAGAGCTGTGACTGGCCCAAGGTCACTCAGCTGGCTTCATGTGGAGGAGTGGGGACAATCAACCCGGTTCACCAGATTAGCAATCTGCCGCTCATGTGGAGAAGTGGTGGCGAATCAAACCTGGTTCTCCAGATCAGAGTCCACCACTCCAAACCACCACTCTTAACCATTATACCACGCTGGACCAGGTGGAGCTTGGTCTGATCATGAAAGATTTTTGTTTTTAAACATAAGAATATTATCTGGATCACATAACACAAAGTAGTTATACCTTAACTGACTAGAAATCATGTGTGTTTATTCTTGCTTTGTCAATACCAAATGAACCATGTGGGCATTATTACAAAAATTATAACATGAAATACTGGAAGCAGCCCACCCAAGGGTTAGCACTGCATCTTCATCAGCCCTTACAATAATTAACAATTGTCACATTCCCATAGGGGTGAAGGGAACACACCTGCATTCCTCTTTTCCAAACCAATTGCCGGCTCAGGCCTCCATGGAGGCCTGAGCCGACAATCAGCTCGGATAGGAAGACAGGCATATTCCTTTTGTCACTGCTTGCATGCTCCAGTCGGGGTGGGCAGGCAGCAGTGAATGGAATGCCCCTGCCTTTCTATCCAACTGGAGGGCAGGTGGTGGCGAAAGGAACTCCCCTGCTTTCCTCCTATCTGAGCCCATTGCCAGTTCAGGCCTCCACGGGTAAGTAAGTGGGGGGTGGGGGTGGAAAATGAAGTGACCCAAATAATGCCAAATAAATAAATTTGGCATTATTTGGGTACACTTTTTTTTTGGGGGGGGAGCTTTTTTTGCTGTCTTTTCAATGCTGTTAAAAAACACACCCAAAAATACCAAAAAAGTATTTTTCTTTTTTTCCTCTTAATTCAGCATACTGATATGCACACCCCTATAATCCCGCCCTGGGTGTGTGTGCTCTCACATGTGTGTTGCGTGTGCCTGCATGTAAAAGCTTGTTTTTTTTTCTTCCTGCCACCACCCTAAGATATAAATCCCAGCCTCTCAGTAAACCAGTGCCTTGGGAAATCCTGGTGAAGGGCTGCCTTTGAACAAGTACAAAGGGCAGAGCTTCCAGTTACCTTAACTCCCCCCGCCCCAGTTAGTGCCTGTCCTTAGCATGTAAGAGCAGTCTTAGCATGCGGGTGGGATTTCAGGCACAGTCTGCTTTCTTAAACAGGAGAGAAGCTCATAGTAAGAGATATAGATCTAAGGAAATTAAAAAAAACAAACCCTCCCATCCCCACACTTCAGGGATGGATTTCAATGTGTCTGAACACAGAACAAAGGAAGGCTTTACCTTTTAACACTTCTGCCTGCTGAGGTGAAAACCTCCCTTCCCCAGTCAAGAGTTAGAAACCTTGCCCACATGGGGCTGCTTTGCTCTTTGCCAATGGGACCTCTTCCCAAGTAGCTCTGAATTTTATGCCCATCCATCAGCCCCTCTTTGGCAGGTATGCCAAATGGTCAGGCTTCCTGCTGAACCAAGTTCCTGTTTTTCTGACTCTCCCCCTCTCAGGAAAATAAACAGTTCGCCATGGGTTCAGGAACCCACCCACCCCAATTATAACAACAATAACTGGATTTCCCTTTATTCCAGACTTACCAAGCAGAATTTGGCATGGGTTTGCAAGCTGGTTACACAGGATTATAGATGATAACTATGAATTTATGGTCAATACAAACATCATGCTATACCATGATTAAAGCAAATCATGACTAGGAGGGCAGATTTTGAAAAGGAGGACAGGGGAAAGAAGGAGAGTGCATGATCTGATGCTCCCAATTTCCTGGATGTGGTTAGAAGATCAGGACCCTGGGGTGGATACAGTGAGCTTTCCATTCATTGAGACAGATATTTCCCCACACTTGCCTCCCCAGAGTAGCCCCTGTGATCTCCAGAAAGTTGATGCCAGGGTTCAAAGACACTTGGTGGACAACATGCCACATAGTATGTTTTCCCTTGGCTGCAAGGGAAAAAAGGGAATTGGGTGAAAACGCCTATCTCCTTTCATGAGCTAAAAGTTTGTAGGCTCTAACTAATGCCTCTACCATGCTTGAATCAGACTGCTGATACAGTAGTCTCTACTCTGACTTGAGTGGGCTCTCCAGAAGGTCAAGCACACATACTAGTTGAGACCACTCAACTAGAAGTGCCAGGCATCAGAAGAACAAGAGATTGGACCCTATCAGATTTTGTACTGGTGGTGACAAAGGGACAAAAAGTTTTGGCCACCCAAAAAGTTATGCTGTGGATCTTGAGCCACAAAAGCTATGTAAGATGGGAACTGCAGTGAGGAGGAGAATTGGGCAAGATTGATGGGAAAAGCTGATGAGATCCAACCCATGGTCTTTATGCATGCAAAGCATTTATTTTTCTTCCAATTAAGAAATGTTCTTACAAGGGTAGGTAATTTTCTAAGATAAACTGGAAACAAGTTTTCAGATGAGACCGAGTTTGCGAGGAAAGTAGTGAGTGTGCTTTCAAAGTCCTGCCAATCTGCTGTTTTTCACTGCTTCCTTTGCTTTCCTTTTGCCCTGGGACTCTCTAAATGGGAAATAAATCTTAACAACAGGACCTCTTTATTTTCTAACTGGGCCATGCTTCTCCTGAAGGAAATGATTCCCCTCCCCACATTTCCTTCTAAATTTCTAGAGTTATATTTATGCTCAGCAGAAGACACTTCAACAGTCACTCCATGAATGTAACAATCTGTCACCTGGATTGTGGCAAGGAACTGAGTTGTTATAGCTCCCATGAATGGCATCAGCTCTATTAGCAGCCTTGGAAAAACGTGTGAGTTTTTCCGGCAACTGAAGAGTGTCTCTTATGGCAGCTTCTCAGCTATGCCACTCCACAGGAGCCTACAGCTTCATAAACACGGTCGTTTGCAACACTACTTATAACACCCATTGGTACACTGTGAGTGTTGTTAACTCATGTCAAATGTGTGTTATATGACTGTCATGTTAGACCAGCATGGACACTGAGATTGAAACAGTTGAGGATTGAGTATCATCATCCCCTCTTCTGGTGATCAAACTGGAACCAACGGTATAAATTATATGGCTGCACACGTCTGTCTAATTTTAATGGCATATTATATCACACTTCTTAGAATGCTATCCCTGTTTCTTATCAATTTCTAGGATAGGGATCAGACAAGAGAAGAGTATGGCTTATAGTGGTTCAAGTCCTGGGCTAAGACTTAAGAGATTCTGGTTCAAATGCCCATTCTTCCATGAAGTTTAATAGGGGGACATAGGTCTTTCTTTAAGATGCCCTTTTCAGTCGTTATGTTTTGGGGAGTCCAACCACGCATACTGGGAGAGTGTGTGCTGCCTATGATTTTCCCAATCTCTGCAGTAACCATTTCATTTGAATAGGGCACTGCACACATTTAAGCTTAAGGATGGAGTACATGAGGTTTTGTGTGGTGTGTACTGAAGCGGAAAATGTGTGGTGCTCTATTCAGACAAAAGGGCAACCATGTGTGCTGGAAGGATTGCAGGCAGCAAAACCTCCTGGTATACATGGTGGGATACCACCAATCATAGTGACTGAAAAGGGTAAGGGTTGACTTGAGGATAAAATGAGGAAGACATAACCAGGGGTAACACTCTGAGCTCCTTGGAGGAAGGGTGAGATAAAAATGTACTAGGTAGTTCAGGGATAAACTGGTATGGAAAGCTCAGGGGCTGGGCACAACAGTCAGGTGATTGTCACATCAAGTCACATGATTTATGGCACCACATGGACTCTTCCTTTTTACTCTATCTTCTAGTTATCTCCCAGTTTCTACCCTGTCAGGTCCTACCAAGCAATCCTTAACCCATATATCAGTGTGCCAAAGTTCACAGCCTACATTATGTGTTATGCCAGTTTGCCAATGAAGCAACAACATCAGTGACATCAAATAAATGAATTAGGAAATGCTTTGTTCACAATAGGCATTGAGAAACGTTTCAATGCATGAGAAGATTTGATCTTCACACATATCACAAACGTAAGGTGCCCAATTGGTCTAGATTGGGCAACTAGGATAATGGGTTCCTTTTTGCAACTCTGGATTAGAGTTGAAGGGAAAACCCATGACCCTGATCAACGAAGCTTTTTGGAACAAACTCGTCTTACAGAAGTTGCATCTTCAACTGTTGATCTCATATCAAGTTTAAATACCTTTGTAACATCTGTGTCTGTACACATTCTTAAAGAACTGAGGACAATATTTGCTGGAATTAATTGTCAGGGATGCTCTAGGCTGATCCTGTATTGAGAAGGGGCTTGGAGTAGATGACCTATATGGCCCCTTCCAACTCGATGATTCTATGATTCTATAATAATAAGTACAAGTAATTCCATAATATGGATATTGTGTTCAGTTGTGCAGGGTTGTTTTGATCTGAGGGGTACACAGGGTTGCCAACCTCCAGGTGGGAGCTGGAGATCACTCAGAATTATAACTGCTCTCCAGATGACAGAGATCAGTCCCCCTGAAAATAATGGCTGCTTTGGAGGGTTGACTCCATGGCATTACGCCCTGCTGAAGTCACCTCCCTCCCCAAACCTTGCCTTCCCAAATGTCCACCCCCCCCAAATCTCCAGGAATTTCCTGTAGGAAATGACTGCTTTGGAGGGTAGAGTCAGGGTTGCCAGCTCCAGGATGGGAAATATGTGGAGATTTTGGGGGTGGAGTCTGAGGAGAGTGGGGTTCAGGGAGGGGAGAGACTTCAGTGGGGTGTAATGTCATAGAGGCCACCTTCCAAAGTGGCCATTTTCTCCAGGTGAACTGATCTCTGATGCCTGGAAATCATTTGTAATCCCAGGAGATCTCCAGCCACCACCTGGCAGTTGGCAACCCTTACTACCTACCTTTATCTGCTGCTCTGTCTTAAGCTTCCCCCCCCCACCCCCACCCCGGTAGTTTCTACCTATGAAATCTCTGGTTCTGTTGTGTGGTGCCAGCTGCTGGGCCAAGCCCACTTGCATGGTAAGGAACCCTCAAGGACTTGTGGGGAGGCACCTCACTTTCCCTTGTATCCCACCCCATACTATTTCCTGTTTTCCTCCTCCTGGCAACCCCTATATCCTCTCCTCTTTCCCTGCCTCATTCTTCCCTTCTCAGCCATTCACTAACCTACCTTTATCTGCCTCCCCATATTCAGCTATATTTATTATTTATTTACTTCTTTAATACCTCACCTTTCTCCACAATGGGGACCATAGCAGCTTACATTGTTCTTCTCTCCTTTTTTTTATCTGCACAACAATACTGTGAGGTAGATTAGGCTGAAAGTATGTAACTGGTTCAAAATCACTCAGTGAGCTTCCACAGCCAGATGAGGATTCAAACCTGGGTCTCCCAGACCATACTCTGAAGTTCTAACTGCTACACCACACTGGCTTTGTTAGGGTGGCTGCTGTTGAACAGTAGCAAGCAGCCAGTCCTAGTTGAGTCATGGAAGTCAGGTGGTATCAAGTCACCCAGACGTTGCTTCCAGTCCTAGGTTGTTAACCTCCAGGTGGGACCTGGAGATCTCCCAGCATTACAACTGAACTCTAGATGACAGAGATTGTCCCCCTGGAGAAAATAACTGCTTGGAAGGGTGGATTCTATGGCACCATATTCGACTGAGGCATCTCCTATCGCCAAACCCTGCCCTCTTCAGACTTCACCACAAAATCTCCAGGAATTTCCCACCCTGGTGCTGGCAAATCTAGTGAGGCCTGGCCCCAATGAGTCCTCTCTCAGAGACCAAAGTAGGCCAGCAAAGGACCCTGCCCTGCTGCCCTCATTCCCTGTCTTTTTACTCACAGAAACCCAGCCTGGAATACTGTGGTTGCCTAGCACTGGCCACTGAGGGAATCCATTGCTTAAAGCTGCAGGCTCTCCTTTTATAATTTTTGGGTTTTTTAAACCCCCAATCTATTTTTATTTTAGATTTCACATTTTTTCTGCAAACATGTGGCCCTTTTCAGGTTTGTAGAAAGAATGGTCTTGCCTGTTCACAGCTCCAGTCACTGGATTTAAGTATACTCAGATTTGGCCAACTTTGCTATTAGTATATAGATGATTCATTAAGAAAAGGGAAAGTTTCCAACATCTGTGATATTCACACCCTCAAAATGGGTGCCAAAATTCAAGCCCCTTTAATTAATACAATGAGAGTGAATGAGCATGTGTTCAACACTCCCATTGAAACCAAAAAGTATTTGAAATTGCTTCACTTTGGCCTGACTGCACCCCAAATTGGAACAGGAAAGAGGATGTATCGAATTCTGCTAGGCCACCTCTGAAACATAGAATGTTAGTGTTAAGTGGGGGACTTAGTCTAGGATGGTTCATCTTTGCCTGAGATAAGTAACTTTTTGGCATTTTGCATCTTGACAGTTTTCATTGTTTCTTCCAAATTCCCTAGAAAGGCATTTTCTCTACTTGCAGGTATGACCATTGCATCATGGGTCATGCCACTGTAATTTGCCTCATGCTGTAAGCTTCCCTGAAGCACAAACCCTACCTCAGTTGGCAACATTTCAGCAATTGTGTTGACACCATGGGACTTTCATTTCCTGTCTTCTTCCTGCCCTAGGCAGTTGAATCACATATAATTTTCATGCTTGGCGCAGTAGTATATTTCCCAAGTCAAAGTAATCACTACTAATTACAACAGTTGGGGCAGTGTGGCTTAATAAGGATTCATAGTTGAAATGTTGTTAGAAGCTGCAGAGTTGCAAAACACCTTCAAAGGGTTGCAATAGAATGATCATGATGGCATCTTAGGAGTTCTAAACCATACCTCTTCCAAACCAATTGGCTAGAGAAATGTATATTTGGAACATTCTCTTCCTACTATTTGTCCTCAAGTGTTCAAATACAAACTCAAATACATGTGCTAGGGACCCATTTGTTGCTGCACTTGCCATGTTCTTCATTGTCCCCTTCCCTCTAATCCCAGAATAAACTGATACCTTTTCTACAACCACAAACCTACCAACTGTGCATAATGGGAGCACATACTGTCTTCAGTCCTCTCACTGCACATGATCAATATCTAGTGTGAACAAGGGTAATGCATATATTTACCATGCATGCACATTTTCAGGCTTCATATTCACATGTACTGAGCCCGTATGTATATAGTAAACATGTGCATTGTTCTCTTTTGACATAACATGGCAACCACACATATCAGGAGGATATAGGTTGCCGAGTACTAATTGATGATCTTTTATTTTTATATTTGTTACGACGTTATCTTACTCACTTGTATTTTACAGATTTTGTATGTTTTACCATTGTTGATTCATTGTTCATTGAACTGTTGTGAACTGTTCCAAGCCCTGTGACCCAGGGGAGGGGCAGGATATAAGTCTAAAATAAAGTAAAAGTAAAGTAAAGGATAATGGGTAGTATGTGTTCCTATTATGAACAGTTGGTGGACTCCTGGTTCCTGTACTTGCATCATCCAAAACACCCTACAGCAACATTTGCTGCCAAATTTTGGCCCAGTTCAATGTTCTTAAGAACTTTTTTTACCATAATGTGGTGGGATTAATTTGTATTTTTTTAAAAAGTAAGCATTCTAAAAAGAAAGATGGGAGAAATATTACTGTTTAGGAGTTCAATTTTAGCATATTATGCCTGCATCCACATGCTGTTGTTTTTCACATTAGCAACTATTTACAAAAGGATTTTCCTAAGTAGGCAAGATGATCCAGTTACAAATGATGGCTATAGCACAACAACAGCACAATAGCCAACAATGTGTTGATGCAAATCATGCAACTATGTATAAATAAAATGGAATAATAGTGCAATGCAGTTATGGCTAGCCATTCTTCCCTTTGCACAAAAAGGAGTTAGTGAGTAACTTCAACATATTCTTGATTAAATAAGGATTTTTGTTTTTTTTTAAATCCGCATTTTTTATGTTCTATCTATAAAAACTATATGAAGATAAAGGAATTCCTTTTGCATAGAGACAAGTTTCTCTGATCTTTCCAGGAAAGAGCTGATGAATCATACATTTTGCTTGTTCCTGGTGAAAGGAAAGAACAACTGTCCTAAGGCTGCTACTGAATTTTACAAATTGTACACTCTTTTTCTTTCTCTCTGTATTGCAAAATGCTTGCAGGAAACTAAAAAAAAAAAAAAAAAACTGTTCACATGTTACATTGAATACATGTACATCCTGCCTGCCTTTGAAATGTGGTGTTTGAAGAGAGTGGTACAGATACCATGGACCACCCAAAAAATAAAATAAGTGGGTTCTAGATCATGGGTCGCCATGAGTCGGAAGCAACTTGATGGCACTTAACACACACAGCTCAAATCAAGCCTGAACTGTTCCTAGAAGCTAAAGTGACTACACTGAGGCTATTGTACTTTGGTCACATTTTGAGAAGACAAGAGTCACTGGAAAAGACAATCATGCTAGGCAAAGTTGAAGGCAGCAGGAAAAGAGGAAGACCCAACATGAGATGGATTGACTCTCTAAAGGAAGCCATGGCCCTTAGTTTGCAAGGCTGTTAATGATAGGACATTTTGGAGGACATTCATTAATAAGGTCGCCATGAGTTGGAAGCAAGTTGACAACAAATAACACACCACATCCTGCCTGTACATGTGTACAATCTGTTTGTAAGTAAGAGCTGAGCCACTGTTTGTTAACTTTGCTAATGAAACTGGGGACCAGTACCTGGACAAATGTGTGGTTTCAATCACACATTCAGTTATACATGCATTGAATGTAACATGAGAATTACTCAATGAATATACAAAGAAAAAACAAGTGGATACTGTACATGATCTGTATGTGTTCATTGTATCTTGTGAACAGGACTTAAATATTAACAGCAGAATAGTGTTAACAAGAAATACGGGCAACAGCCTTGTGCATTTTCAATTTTCAAAGTAACATTTTAGTAATTACCTGGATTAGATATGGAACTGGTTAATAAGACAATGCAAATGACAAGGAATGATCCAGCAACTTTTTCTGTCCCTCCTGAGAGCACAATGAACTGAAGAGAAGCCATACCAGTCCTCATATTCCATAGGCATGGTGTGTGTGTTTTTTCTTAACCTCTGTTTGGGATTTGAAAGGATGCTCTAGTGAGCAGGTAACATGGGAAGAGTCAAGAGCATGAATGAACAGTTCTCTAAGTGCTAATGAAGAGGCTGAGATTTGCGTCATCCCAAGAGTAAGGACTCTTCACAATCAGGGTGAACTTTAGCAAGACTGTGTGGATAGTCTCATCTTGCCGAACAAGCAACTTAGTTGAGCTCATCCTTTTAAAAAGCCACTCAACCAGTGCTGGCTCCAGGATAGGGGTTTTTCTTCATATGCCGGTGGAGCATAACAAACATGACGCAGGATGATGAACTGTTTTAGAGATGAACTGGGGAAACAGGGCAACAGGTACAGATTTTCAATGAGGCTTTGTCTAATGGCTCAGCAGTCCATAATCATGTGATGTCAACAGCATCATCCACCCCAGATGCCCATTGAAGAAGCTTCCAGAAAGAATAGATTAATATGTTTTGTCCATCTGATAATTATTTTTAGGTAATTTCCAAAGTATTATCTTTTCATGAATGGTTAAAGAAACCATAGGTCAATGGTAGAGCACACAATTTATACTTTCCAAACTCCAGGAACAGAACTTCATCTTCTTAAGTTCAAGGAACAGATCCTCAAGTGCTCTCCTGTAACTGGCTACCATCAAGTGGTCATTGTAACATAATTTGACTTAGGCCATTTATGCATTGGAGGTTTTGCCTTGGATTTGCTACTCTCTAGATGCACATTTTCTCTACCCACATTCTTAAAACTCAAAAATAAGCCCCCATGTAAAGTTTTGAGAATTCAGATGGGGAAAATGTGCATCTATAGAGCGGCAAATCAGAGGCAAAACCTCCCATGCATAAATGGCCTTAGCGGTATTCCAGAAGATCCATTTTTTAAAAAAAAGGTAGTTTGAGATTCAAGTACAGGGGATCATAAAGAATACCTAGGGACTTGACCAACCTGGTCAGACTATTTTCTGATGCCGTTTCAACCAGCTTCCATAAATAGATAATACTTTTTAGGTGCAGAGGAGTAAGCTGCAGTACTGCAGTCAAAAGCTCTGCTTATTACCTGAGTTTGATTCTGACGGAAGATGGTTTCAGGTAGCCAGCTCAAGGTTCACTCAGCCTTCCGCCCTTCCGAGGTCAGTAAAATGAGTACCCAGCTTGCAGGAAAAGAAGAAGATGTCTGGGAAAGGCAATGGCAAACCACCCCGTAAACATAGTCTGCCTAGTAAACATTGGGATTAGGGTTGTGCATATCAATAAACCTGAACCAAAAATAAACCTGAAATTAGCCATTTCAGCTTTGTTCAGGTTTACCAAATGCCAAAACCTGGGGATAAAGCCGAAGCTGAAATGGCTAATTTCAGGTTTATTTTTGGTTCAGGTTTATTGATATGAACAATTATGAGGAAGGCTTCAAACTTTGCTCAGTGGATGGACAGGATCCATTCCTGTGCCCCAAAATCTCCTGGCATTTGCTGAGGCAGTGTTGGGAACCTGCTATCTTCTATTTCTCTAGTGACTCATGTTCCTGCAGGCAGAGCTATGAATTCCTCAATGGCTATGGAAGTTGCACAACTTTAGTGGTTGTTTCTGTTTGCACTTTCCTCCTTGGTGCATCTGCACTCATTGCTGTTCACTGCAGTGCTGCCCCCCATTCTAATCTGATAACTGAACACAGGATTTAATGGTATCTTCTACTACTGTTGGCCTGTATGTGGTTCCTTCTTGCCAAACGGACTACAGCAGAACTATGGTACACAACCCATGTCCATTCAGTAACTGAAGTGGCCAAGATAAATGTAAATGCACTTCTAAGGGTTTTCCACTCAAAAGGTGGCCAATACATACCTGCAGCCTTGGAGGCGTTCAATGCTAAAATAATCTCCCAGGTCTTGTTTGGGGCAGGTGTATGGATAAGCGGATAAGAAAACTTGGAAAACATACTTCTTCAGTTCTTACGGAAGCTGGCCAGGGTGCCCAATTGTGTGGCAGGAACTGCTCTCAGGGTGGAGCTTGCACAGTGCTCATTTGAGTCTAGGGCTTGCCGCTTTTAAACTGAGGATGAGGGCTTTTTTTGCAGTGCCAAATACCCTGGGTGGGTTTCTACGTCTTCTAAAAGAAGACAACTTTAGAAGTGAACGGATGAGATGTGTGGATAGTAAGATTGAAACTCTAGGTCTCTCCCTCGCATGCCTTAGTAACATGGGTATTCAGGAAGCGATGAAGTTACTTAGCACAAGGGTGGCAGACTTTGACCGAGTGAGTACATTGAGTAGGGCATGTTCAGTGTGCTCCACTGCTGCTCTAGGAATTTCTCCACCTACCACCCTCCCTTCATATTTAAAATTTCTCACAACTCCCAGCTATAGGCGAGTTTTTATGCTTGCCAGACTGAATGTCCTTCCGACAGCTGAATTGAGTGGTCAGTTTGATACAATCCCATTTTCAGATAGGCTATGTGTCTGTGCATCAGGAGCAACTGAGCAATAGACCTTCTGTTATTTTGTGATCTAATCACTACACCTAGAGCCACCTGGATTGCGCCCATTTTATCAAGATAACATCTTCCTTTTTAAAAAAAAATATTTATGTTTTCAGGATACAAAAAAAAAATAGGAAAATGGGGAAAACATCTTTCTGTTGACTCTTGGGTAGTCCCATTTCTGTTGGGTGATGCTGACCCAGAAATAACCAAATGTGTCACAAAATATCTGATAATAATAGTTTCCTTGAAGGCACAACAAGGTTAAACTATTGTTAACTATTATTATTATTATTGTAGTTACTGTTACACCTGTAAAGTAACTCATTTCTTGGTTATTATGATTTTGATTTTAAAGTGTTTCAAGTATTTTAAGAATTTAAAGTTACTTCTGTTGTGCATTTTAATAATCTATAATGTTAAAATTATTTTATCCTATGCACATTGTGCTCAAGACCTTTGGTCAGATGAGCCTGAAATAAAAGGAAAGGACTATGTTGTATACTTTCTCCTGTGTATCCAAGTACAGCCTTCAGAGACTCAATAAAATGTATCCCTGTTTCGTTATTTTCATATAACCTATAGCTGAATACATCTCTGTATAAATATATGCACACACACACACACACACACACATGTTGAGCTGTTCCTAATAGGATATGACATAGTTGGTGAAATAGGTCTACTCACATATGAAAAGGACTGAATGTCTGTGTACAGGAACTACCATTTCCCTAATTTGCTATTCCAGAAAACATTTGATGTGGAATTTCCTTGAACTTTAGAGATCAGGGAGCTGTCAGTCAAATGTTCAACCTGATAAAAGCTGTCACGAAACAGGGCCTTGGCAAAGAAGATTGGATGAGCAGGAAATGATCATTAGTGATTGCAATCCACTTGAGGACTTTGCCTACAGGCATTGCCTAAGGGCAGATAAATATTTCAAGAAGCCGGTATCAACAGCTAGATGTGTTCCAAGATCATCACTGCTGTGAGATCACATTGGGCAAGGTCACGCCCTTTACACCAGATCTGCAGTTCCTAGGAAGCATAATGCAGTGGCTTGTAAACCCTGCTTTCAACCTTTGTTTGTTTTCTTGAAAACAACAAAGAGGACAGATGCCTCCAAGAGTTTCATCTTAAATGAAAGCAAATGTTCTGCAGCAAGAACTTGGCTCAGTGTGTGAGTGTGCTGTGTCTTTCTTTTAGAGATGTATGAATATGTCTTTGCCTATTTTTGTTTTGTTTCTGTATGTCACATCATGAGTCTTTTCATTTCGCATTTTTTGTGGCTGTTTCCAGTTTTGCTCTCATGCACCTTTTAAATATCGTTGATATGCAATGGACACAGAAATAAAACTAATAACAGGTTAATGTAAATGGAAAATATTTGTTGTAGGGAAACATAAAATGCTGTGAAAATGAAGACTTCGAAGGATATGCATAATCATAATGAGGAGTTTTTAGTCAACATTTGGGAGGATCCGTATTGACCACTATGAATTCACATTGAGCTCCTACATGTCTGGCACTAGCATAGAGGATATACAGGTCTAAAGCTACAGCTTCCCCAAAATTATTTTTATTTTGATGTCAAATATTCAACAGAATTGTATTGCCATATAACTACATCATAGTGCATATTAGGTTTATACATATTTAAGGGACTAGCTACCGTACTACATACTAAGACATATAACAGGACCTAAATCATTCTTTTTAATTATTTTTTTTTAGAAAACTCAAGCTTTTTCAGGAAAGGACAGTTAAGTGGCAAAGGAGGAGATGCTAAATGCTTCATTGACTGTTTCCTAAATTCAACTATTTCCCCCAACTCCAACCAAATGCATATTTGTTAAAGCGAATGTGTTTGAAATCCCTTTGGCAGCCACCACAACATTTCCATTAAAACTAGTTCAAAACAATTAGCAGCCTAATTTCTAAATTGCCTTATTAAACAGAAAAGTTTTCATGTGATGGCGAAAAGAATGTAATGAGGGGATTAGCTGAACCTCTCAGGAGAGGGAATTCCAGATGGTAAGTGTTGTAAAGACTTTGATGCTTATAATTATATTTCTAACCTTTGTAAACCCACAAACATGTAACATGGCTTCATTTGATGACCTAATTCAGTGATCCCCAACATGGTGCTCATCAGGGTGTTTCCTGGTATCCACTTTCTTCTTCTTCAAAGGAGGAGGACGTGTATGTGTGCCAATCTCTTACCCCAATCAAACAGCCATTGCTGGCTTTCTTCCATCTCACTGAAGCAGGAAGTGCTTCAAAAAAGTTCAGGATGGACCTCCTCTGTTAGTGCATGAAGTACACATTTAGAAACAGCTGCCACCATGATGGGAGGATGTTTGAGCTGCAACGTCCCAACATTTTGCGATTGGCCCCAGCCTCCATTTTTTGTTTGGCCATGCCCCCCATGACAGCCATTTTTTGAGTGGTGGTTACTTGTTTTCAAAATTTCAAAATTGCTTATGGGTTCAATACTATTGTGGGCTTGTCTTCAGGGAGCAAGCAAACATCTGTCTATTTGTCTATCCATCATCTCCCACCTTTCTTGCTGAGATCAAAGGCAGATTACAGAATATAAAACAATGCAGTTAGACACCATAAGACATTCAATGAACAATGCAAAAAGACTAGAATTACAGAATTAAAGCACAAAGTAAACAATTACTCTCTAAGACAAGGTTGTATAGTGCAGCCTGTGGAATAGCAATGGTAGAAGTCCATTCAGTAGGGCAGCAGGCGACAAAGTGCTGTGAATATCTCCATCACCCTGAAGGTATGACATCACTCCCAGTGTGACCCCCAGAAGTCATGTCATACAATCAGGGAGATACTCTAGGATTCCACTGAAACTGTATAGTAAAATGGCAGCATTTTAAATATCTCCCACCAGTTGTTAGTGTTTAGCTGGCAATCCTATGCTTCCCCCCAAAGAATCCTGGGAATTGTAGTGTGGTGAGGATGCTGTGGATTCACTGTTAGAGTCCTCACCCCCCTCAGAGAAGTAAAGTTGTCATAGCTTTCTGGTAAGAGTAAATAACTATTGAATACTTGTAGTATGAACATGCCAAAAGGTTGAATTGTGCCGTTTTGTTGCTGTACCTTAGGAGAGGGGCAGTAAGTTGGTAGAGCATACCCTTTGCATGTAGAAAAGCCTTAGCATCTTTGGTGCAACAGGCAGTAGAAATAGGGGTGGGAAAGGCTTGAAATCCTGGAGAGCTGCAAGCCAGAATAGACAGTGCTGGCAATTGTCTGATTTCATACTTCAGTCTCACCTCAACTTCGGCATTTACTTTCTTTAAGACATAACATTTATGTTTCATTATGCTTGGCAGGGTGTCTCAACATGCTGAATTTTCCTTTCTCAACAGTCCCCCCCCCCCCAAGTAAGTCTACAGGAGCTATTTGATGCTTCCAGAATCATCCAATAGGCTGTCCAACTGTGATATCTTATGATAAAAAGAAGTCATTCTAGGACCAGAGCCAAATGCTTGTCTCCTCCTCAGATTTAAGCTGCTTGGTTATAGAAAATGGTGAGTGTTTATTTCCAAATACTGGAACAGTACATGCTAATCTTATGCAGCTCTTGAGCCACCAAATAATAATACCTTTGTGTATGTAATTATGTTGCTGATGGATTTCTTTCTTCTTCAACACACATTTATTCTTTGCTTTCTGGTTTCTCATCCTCCATCTTGTGCCTACTCAACTCCTCAGCACACAGTATTGCTGTTTTTCCAAAGTATCTGAGGCTGTCTGTTAATGTTTGTTTGGATAAAAGTAAAACTTACACCTATATCTTTACGGTCTGGATTGATTTGCATCTATCTCTTTAAAATAGCAGCAGTGAACTGCTCTCTACGGATGGAGATCAGTTGTAATAGCAGGAGATCTCCAGTAGTACCTGGAGGTTGGCAACCCTACCTTCAAAGAAGTTATTTCTCAGATGAACAAAGCTGTCCCAGTAGAGAACATCAAGAGGGGTGGTCCTACAGGTGTTTGGGTCCCAGATCGGTTTACATAAACGTTTGCTTTATAATCTTAGTAGGGTTGTCAACCTCCAGGAACTAGCTGGAGATCTCCTGCTATTACAACTGATCTCCAGCCGATAGAGAGCAATTCACCTGGAGAAAAATGGCCACTTTGGCAATTTGACTCTATGGCATTGAAGCCCCTCCCTTCCCCAACCCCCTCCCTCCTCAGGCTCCACCCCAAAAATCTCCCGCCTGTGGCAAAGAGGGACCTAGCAACTCTAAATCTTAGATTTATGGCATCTATATATTACATTTATGGGTCTCCCCTCCAATCCTTGCAACAGTGGTGTCAGGTAGGTTAGGCTGAGAGAAAACAACTGACCCGAAGTCACCTAGTGAGCTTCATAGTTGTGTGGGGATTTAACCTCTAGTTTGCCCAATCTCTAACTATTATAACTGCAGTGGCTCTTAGCATGTAGCTTTCGAAATACGTAGGGGTGGACTTCATGGAGTTTCTGGGCTCCAATCCTGATTTCATGAAAACCTGTCGACTTGCTTGCATTTGTAGGATCCATCAAGCAGTACCAAGTAGTTAGCTTACCAGGTGCCCATACATGCTTGGTGAGGGGATCGTCTGTAACATCTTTTCAAGTAATGATAAGGATTTTACCATTCCCCTGCACTGTGTGGGATGGCCAGAGTGCAGTGGTGGTTAGGATGTTAGACTACACTCTGGAAAACACAAGTTCAAATCCCCACTTGACAATGAAGATTGCCGGGTGACCTTAGATCAGTCATCCTTTGTCAGTCTAGCAACCCAGGCTAATGGAGGTGATGTGAAGATAAAAGTGACAAGGGGAGTACACCATCCTGAGCTCCTTGGAGGAAGGGTGAGATAAAGATGTACTTATTAGATAAGATTTCCAAATTTCTGCTCAATTGCAGTTGTCTGGCAAAAGGCTATAGTTTGTCTCCCCTACCCCCAATTTTTAGATGATCAAGATAGTGAACAGGAGTAAAGGAGACATGCAAAAAATCATTACCTTTGGGAATAAGTTATTTGGGTGCTTTTGAAAAATTGCAACACTTTAAAATGCCTTTCCCAGTTTAATCCCTAGGCCATCTACTTCCAGCATACGTAATGGAATGATCAGTAATGATATTTAAAGCTCTACCACGTTAATTATTACACACACACACACACACTATTTTACTCTCTTGTATGTGCCTGCTAAAGTGACACTTGCTTCTTCTTTTAATTAGTTGTAAATTTCTTCTTAAACATATAAAATGAGTAAACTTATTCTGCAACGTAACAGATTTTCACATTTTAAAAAATCCAGCACAAAACCATGTCCTTTTGCATTTCTATATGTGAAAAGTCTGGAAATGCATAATATGGGCACTTTAGGAGTCTTTGGACCCTCTGGAGGATATGAAACTGTCTAGCACATTTTTTATACCCTTCCCTCCAAAATGCTCAGATAATAGGGTTGCCAACCTCCAGGTACTAGCTGGAGATCTCCGGCTATTACAACTGATCTCCAGCTGATAGAGATCAGTCCACCTGGAGAAAATGGCTGCTTTGCCAATTGGACTCTATGGCATTGAAGACCCTCCCCTCCTCAAACCCTGCCCTCCTCAGGCTCAGCCCCAAAAACCTCCTGCTGGTGGCAAAGAGGGACCTGGTAACCCTTATCAGAAAAGGGTATGCGACTCCCACTTTCTCATTTTACCCTTACCACAATCCTGTGAGGTAGATTAAGCAGAAAAAAGACTGGCCTAAAGACACTCAGTGACCCTCATGGTAGAGTGTGGATTTGAATTCTGGTCTTCCAGAACCCACACTGGCATTAAAGAGGCTGAGGAATCTATAAATACTGGCAACATTATCCTCATAATTATCCTCAGAGCCATCGTGGTTTGGTGGTTAACAGCTGTAGACTCCAAACTGGAGAACTGGGCTTGATTCCTCACTCTTCCACATGCAGCCTGCTGAGCAACCTTTGGCTAGTCACAGTTCTCTCAGAACTCTCTCAGCCCCACATACCTCACAAGGTGTCTGTTGTGGAGAGGGGAATGGAAGGTGATTGTAAGCCACTTTAAAGGTAGAGAAAAGCAGGGTATAAAAATCAGCCCTTCTTCTCATGACTAGAAAGGAGTATGCAGCGAAAGAGCATGCCTTTTGCAGGTTCTCTGAGGATGTCTCTGTGCTCTGCACACCCATGCCAGATCTTTGTGAGTGTGAGCCATCCAGTGTTGGGAGTGTAAAGCTGAATTTCCCCTCACTGTGGGAGTGTCCACAAATGCAGTACTTTCCTGTTTTCCGCAGAAGTGAATGGCAGCCATTCACATATATGGAATACATCAAAGGGGATACCCCTGAGTATGAATAACCCCAATTTGAATTCTGTTTCTTGGGAATGTTGAAGTGTAACAAAAAGTCTGTTACTGGGACAAAATGTTAGGATTGATTTTCATATGTTTGGATGAGACAGAAAGTGATAACATGGGAATGTCAAATAATCCTTAAGCCGTGGGAGAGCAATGCTGGTGGATTTCAGTCCTGTGAGTTATAATAGGCTAGCAAAGGCAAGGGGAGAAAATGAACTGGAATAAAACCTGAGAAATCATATCTCAGCTGTGCCATAAATTCTCCGGGAAACTTTGGGAAATGGAGAGCAGCTTCCTGCTTGGAAAAGCAGGCAATTGACTTTTCTACACAGGTTCTCAAGGGAGTACACTATTGAAAAACACTTTTGCACCCATTCTCATCATCATTTGCTTTCAGTTATTCAACTTCTAAAATGAAAGTTGATAAACCCAAGATTGGAAGACTTAGAAACAATAATCCTCTGCATGTTTATGAATAAATAGTCACCACTTTATGCTACAGATGCCATGAATTTTGGCACAAATGTGTTTGGCAGTCAAATTTACCTGGTTTAATGACCACCATCAAGGTGAACTGATTCCCAGATTTGTTTACTTTGGTGGCAGACATTTCAGATGATTTGGGAACAGGTGTTAGCAATGCATGCTAACAGTGCATGCTAACAGTGCTTGCTAACTTTTTATTGCTGCAACATGTAAAGGCAGTCAATCAGAGCAGTCCTTGCTCATGACTAATAGAAACTAGAAAGCTTGAGGAGGGGTTTTCCCAAATAGTCCATACTGCATTACATGGATCATGCCGCAGATTTTTGTCTCAGCATGATCAGAGTGCATTTGTTTGCAAAATATCCCCTCTGCCACACACAAGGGATATTTTACAGAATCATGCATGTACTCAAACCCTCCCAGTCCAAACAGATCAGCAGCCATTACTGCTGCTAGGGAATACAGAAAGGAACAATGAACAATTTTACAAAAACACACACAACAACAGCAGTTTATATGCTTGATGGTTCATCTGTGTTTTGGTTGCCAAGCACAGCAGTATGCAGCAGTAACTAAGGAGTAGGAGAGAGAGTTCTACTGGACTGTAGGACGATGCACGTATGTGAAAAACAATTGTGAGAAAGGGAAGCTACCCTTCAATCAGCCGCAAACAGGGGAACAAGCGGTTGAACTGATCATCAAAAGATTGGCTGCCTGATCTCTTGTGATCGTATGAACCTACCTAAACACTATGGTAATCTTCGGAGGCCTTGCTTCTGGTGCCCCCATCTTCTGAGATTTGGTGAGTAGCAGACCAGGAGAGGGCATTCTTGGCAGTGGTACCAAAACTCTGGCACTCTCCCCCCAGGAAGACTTGTCCATCCTCATATGTTGCCATCTTCCACCAGCTGGTGAAAACTTGTTTGTTTCATTTGGCATTTCTTCAGTGATTCCTCCTTCCTGCCAAATGTTTTCAATTGTTGTTTTTATTTTGTTAGTATTTTAGTTCTGGTTTTAATTGGGGGGTGGTTGATTTTAATGTTTTTTAAATGAGATTGTATTACGTGTGTTTTAATTTGTTAGTCACCAAACAGGGCAGAACAGCAGGTATAAATTGTGTAAAATAAATAAATAGATAAATAAGAGGTAATCAGGATGTGATTTCAACAAGCTGGTGGTTGATACCCGTATTTCAAGCTGAAGGCCATAGTGAAACAGATTAATATGCTACAAGGTTTGGTCATTGTTTTAAAACACAGAATATTTCTATGTTCATTCGTTATGGTAAGGGAAAGTGTGTGTGAGAGAAATTATCTTCCTATCCACTCTATGTCATAATTCTGAAATGTGGATTTCGTTTGTTCTGGACTTGTTGGAGTCTTTGTATCTTGTCTGTTTTTTTTTTTTTTGCAGACAAATTCATTGCAGGAGAGAAAATAGCACGCTAAATGAAATCTGAAACTCTTGCGCATGTAATATTCTGTATTATAATCCTTGATCGAATTCATGGGGAGTCAGAAAGGGAAATGCTGATGAACAAAATGATATTCATTAATGGTGTAATGTGATCTCATACTCATGATGATATGTCCTATTGTGAGTGCTCAATTGAATAACGTTTATCTATTCTCGATACAATTGTCAGATTGTGATTTAAAGCTAAATCCCCAGCAGTCAATGAGGCATGCTTTCTTGTGTTCCTTTTCAATTTATATCTTCTGAAAGGATATGCAGTAGGAATAACATACAGAAGAGCCACGGTGCTCAGTATCAGTCTTTTCTATTCAGTAGCGCTGTTGTCTGTATCAAAAGAGCACCACATTCCGCAGGCATTCTCTACAATGGACCAAATAGTAGGAAGCAGTGTTCCCTTGAAGCATGAACTTGAATAGAATGTGACTTTCAGATTCTCAGAGATACTGAGTTTTATAGTGAAAAGAACTATCAGATATGGGAAGGATTGTGGGTTTCAGGTCTTTTTGAATAGGTTCCTAGGAGCATGGGCCCATGGGATGAGAAGGACGGTTTCATTTGATTGGGACAGAAGTTGGAGCCTGAGAATTGTGCGGTATGCCTGGAGATTTGCCTGAATCACCCCCCCCCCGCCCTCAATTTTCTTATACGTAAGATTTCATGCTCAGTGAAATTTCAATTTGGGATGTCTAGGGAGGCTTTTTAAAGCTGTTATAGATATTTGCCTGTGCGTTGTTTATCTCTGCACTTTTGAGTAATACAAAAATCATGTGTCAGACAGATGAATGAAACAGAAGTTGATCTGATACAGCAGCAGGTATTCACACGGGCACCTGAGGAGTTTATGGAGCCACTGAGATTTTTAAAAAGTTGGTACCCATATTGGTCCATAGCAAAATCCAAGAAAATTAACATTATGTCTTTTATTAAAACTAACCAAAATAACATGATGCATTGTGCAAGATTTCAAGCTCTCCAGAACTTTTCATCAGGCTGGATGTTAGCAGGGGGCATACATCTTTCAGGCCATGGTGTTAAGGCTTCTCTGTCAGTATCATGTGCACAAAGTGTGGCTAGCTGGTACTGGATTCACATTGGCTGACCATATGGGGCCAGTACATGTGACCACCGCGATTTCTGCAGGGTTAGCTTATCTTCCCCTAAGGAAACTGTCTCAGTTCAGCTACAAATAACCTAAAAGGTAGTGCTGGTATAGATATGAACCATCACAAGCACTGCATGGGTCAGTGTGTCATATGAGCATGCCTCAAGAACATATTAACATTACACTATGCGACAGCAGAAAAAAGACTATGCCAGTACTTTGTACGTATAACAAGAAGCTAACTTGGTTTGTTCAATTGTAGTGAGATTTCACTGTTGGTGTTTCCGTTTAACATTACCAGATTCTGATTTGGATTTAGCTGGCAACCATTGGCTGGCAACCAGAAGGAGAGGAAGGGGGAATGACATCACACCAATGGCGTGTCATCTCTTTTGATGAATAACCAGAGGGGACATCACTGCTTCACTGTTATGGTTTTACCATAGTGCTTTGGGTGAATCCTTGACCATCACACCGATGTGATGATATCACTTATGGTTATTCAGTAGAAGTGATATTGTGCCATTCACACTACTCTGATTTCCCTGCCCATTTTCCCCCAGCCATTACACTGAGTGGTGGCAGGCAGAGTGGGCAGAGGGTGGGAGAGACCTGATATGCCTCCTTTCGCATCTTGACAAGAATGTGATGGATATTTTTAATTACTCTTAAAGTTATTATATTTGGGAGAGGGGGATCACCCTCCCAGTGTGATCCTAAGCAGAGTTACACCATCCCCACTCCACTGAAGTCAATGCTCAGAAGGATGTACCTCTGATCCAAATAGCATTGACCATCATTGCTTATAGTACAACCATAACAAGGTCATCTGTGGGCTGGCCCCATTGTAGTATGGGCAGCTTTCAAATCTGAAACTCCCCCCAAATAACCAATACTTTTAAGGAGAACACATCTGGCATTAGCGTGTCATATGTGTTTGATATGCAACTAGAAATAGCACTAGAATGGGCATTACTACTAATCCATTCATGTACAATGAATGCTTCCCTGTGTGTGTGTTTACATTACTTCAATTGTGTGGCCTATTGTTTTTCGCATTGGTTTATGCATTTCCACTAAGAATTCCAGGGAGATTCTTCCAATTAAAGCACGGCTGCTTAATTGCAAAGCTAAGCATCTTTGGATCCCGTTCAATAAGCATAGCTTTTGTTTTCAAAGGTTATAGAAGTGACACAGTTGGAACTGTCAGGATGATTATTTTATTTGGGAATTGTTTTCATCAGTTTATGCAGGAAAGAAACAAAATCTTTTGATACAGTTCTTGCTTATTGATATCCATAATGCTGTTTCTCCAGCAGTGCAAGAGAAAGCATTGCATTATTATTTAATGTGTTAATGATACATTGTGAAGCAACAAAAAACCCTCTTTTTAAATTTATTGCATATGGTACTAGATATGATTAACTTATTACTACAGTTGACTAAATTGATTTCCTGTGCTGAGCACGTGCTAGCTCTGAAATTCTGTACCATTAGCATTAAAAAATATTGAAATCAAGCGCTTGAATATATTATTTATTTACAAAATTTATATTCTGCCTTTCTGCCCTCACAAAGGGCACCAAGGTGGTGAACAAATTAAAACATGCATGATAAAATCCCATTTTAAAATGATTAAAAACATTAAAAACAACTCCAAAATACACATCATTAATACAATTTAAAGCAGAGTTAAAATACATACAGAATATACAAACAGCAATTAAAACATTGGTTAGGAAGAAGGGATCACTGAGGGAATGCCAAACAAAACAAAAAAATCTTCACCCACTGGTGGAACATGGCAACACAAGGGGACAGACAAATATCCCTGGGGGGAGAGTTCCAGAGGTTTAGTGCCATGTCTGAGAAGGCCCTCAGCCAGGTAGCCACCCATCTAACCTAAAATGGTGGGGGCACCCAAAGCAGGGCCTCCAAAGATGACCATAGTGATCAGGTGGGTCCATAAGGGAGTAGGTGGTCCTTCAGGTATGTTGGTCCCAAACCATATAGGGCTTTGAACACCAAGACCAGCACTTGTGCCTGGAAACAAATTGGGAGCCAGTGTAGATGGGCCAAGACTGGAGTGATATGATTCCTACGACCCACTCCAGTCAGCATCCTGGCTGAAGCATCTGTACCAACTGAGGTTTCTGAACATTTCTCAAGGGCAGCCTCATGTAGAGCGCATAATCTAATCAAGAGGGCAGGGACTTCAAATTGGTGTAATACCACAGAGTCCACCTTCCAAAGCAGCCATTTTATCCAAGGGAACTGATCTCTGTCATCTGGAGATCAGTTGTACTAGGAAGAGAACTGCAGCCACCACCTGGAGGTTCCGGTAATCTTCCTGTTTTGATGATTAATCTTCCTCAGAATAGGACGTGAACTGCTCAGTGGCTAGTTCACACGTCAGAATGAGAGAAGTTCTCATTCCCTGTATCCCTGTATTCCTACACTCTTGATACAGGTCAAGGGAACTCTACAGCAGCTCTTTATGTCCAAGAATTCATGCTACATAGCAAACAAAGTGGATAGCCTTGCAGGCACCTTTATCAGGTTCACATTGTGAACTAATAGGATTATATTTCTTGGACATTTTGTATTTTTGTACTTTTGTATTTCGTATATAACTGTATTTTGTATACAAGCTGTGTCTTGTTACATGTGTTTGCACCTTGCTGCACTTTCTTGATATATTTATAACAGCGCTCACCCTTGCATATTACTTGTTGTTTGGATATTCTGTTGTTTTTTATCTACCACCTACACAACAACAGGATAACTTTATATTGATACCACCTGGAGGTTAGCAGCCCCACAGCTGCCACCTTCTCATCCAGCAGCAGGCCTGGGTCCAAGAGCACTCCCAGTCTATGGACCTGTTCCTTTAAAGGGAGTACTAATATATGGTATTATTTTTGAAATAACCATGGTACCAGTACCATGGTATGCTTGTTTTTAAACTGGAAATACCAGTGAAAGAATTGTTAGGGTTGCCAACCTCCAGGTGGTTAGCAAAAGATAAGCAGCAATACTAAATAGATAAGCTGTATCAAATCTGCCCCCAAAATTTCCAGGTATTTCTCAACCCAGAGCTGCCAACCCTAAGAATCGTGTCTGCCTTGCTGAATTTGTAGTCAACCTTGCTACAGAATGATTCAGTATTCCAAATTTCGAAAGGATTTCATTAATGCTTTGTCAAAATGGGAAGAAGGTAGGGTGTTTTCTTTTAAGGTACAAATATCACCATGGCAAGTCTGGCCACAATTATTTCCTTTTTTTAATGCACCTTTTCTTGCCACCCAGGTCAGGTAAAACACTATTCTAAGTACGCCATGGAACAAAGCAGCAGCCTAGCCAGGATTGTTGCCTAGTTTGTCTTCTTGTCCTGCCCTTTTCCATCCAACCAACCTAGTAAGGAGGAAATAGCCATTACTTGACAGTAGGTAGAGCTTATACTCCCCTATATGGAAATACTAAAGGAGGTTAAATGTTTTTTAGTAGGATTAGTCACATTTCTGTGGGAGGGAGAACTGTACTTCCCCTTATCAATGACTGAACCACATAATCAAGCATTCATGCTGCTGGGCCTTAAGTACTCTTACCTTCCTCTTGTCCATTTCCTCTCGCTCCCTTTCTCCCTCCCCATCTGCCCATTCATTCATCCATTTCTCTTCTGATCAGAGAGCAAAAGATACAGTAGTAAGTGCCTTTATAGCTGTGCACTGAGTATATTTCACAATCTGTTAAGTACATCCAACAGTAGCTGGATAGCATCCAACAATGCAGTCCAAAAAGAAAATTTACTGCCACAGCTCTCATTAGCATTTTGAAGATGTCAGCCATTTTATATATAGGTAACAGAGTGAACTATGCCAAGGGAGTGAGCTGGCATAGTGCTCGGTCTTGAAACAAATAGGATTAACAAGGTGCCAGATGTGCTGGTGTCCTTCTGGGCTCCCACTTGGGACTCTAGAAATTAGGCCTTCTAATCCATTGTTACCACTGGAAAGTATCTGTGCAGCTGTCACCAGAAATGCCTAGGCTGGGACAGTAGGCAGGGATGCTTGCATGTTAGTATCAAGTTGATAGAGGGAATGGATTAATTTTGTGATTAATGTTAGATGCTTATCATTTTGTAAATCCAGTTTCATCGTCTCTCATTTTTACCCCCTTTCAATTCATTGTTCCTCTCCCCTAATTTTGTTCATCTCCATCTCTTGATTTCCCCGCCCTCCCATGACAGCAACTAACATGCTCAAATCATTTTCCAGAATAAAAATGTAGATATTAAGATAATTGGGTACCAACACTGCTGACATGTGGGTGTTTTATCACTTGCCATGTATTAGAAGGGGAATTAATTAACTAAAAGGGAAAAAACAGTCCAATGGAAATGATTAAATGCAGTCGAAATATGATGAGATTTGTGTCTGCCCTAATAGACACACGCGTAAGCGCTCGCTCGCATACTTTCCTCTCAACAAGTCATTTTGTTCCTCAGAATACTTAATATCTGCAGAACAGAAGGAAATATTGTACACTTATAACAAATTGTTCCTGACCTCAGTTCTCCTCAACTTAAAGAAAGAATAAGATAAACCTTGCCTTAAAATACACAAAGGGAAATTGGGAGCGTGTCCTGTACTACTTTAAAATCTGTACAAGTCAAAAAGTGCAACTGGAAGTGAAAGTCATTGTCAAAAAATCCCTAATTAGCTAATATATCCAAGCTTTGTTTCATTTTGATCCTTTATGACAATTTAATAGTGCTGTGTTGAATTTTTGTGAGGTTCTGTTGCTTGGTTTTGTAGGGTGATAACTTTAAAAAAACAAAAACAAATGACCTCCCTTTCCCTCATAGTTTCATGCATCTTTTGCACCCATTTGCAACAAATGTCCCCCTGATCTTCTGCTACTAGGGTAGCATTTTCTTAATTTGAAAGTAGGGCTGTTGATTCGGTTCGGCCTGAACCAAAAAACAGCCGAATTTCTCTCAATTCAGCGGTTTTTCAGTTCGGACGAACCGAACTCAAAAGGGGGGGGGAACCGGGGAGCCGAATTGGCTGAGTTCGGGGTGTTCCCGAATAAATTCGGCTGATTCGGCCCCTTTCCCCCACCCCACGCGCCTTCAGGGAGCTTCCCTGGAGAGGCGCGGGGTGCCCTTTAAACAGATCTGCTGCTCCCGGCTGGGAGGCGCAGATCTGTCTAAAGGGCACCCCGCGCCTCTCCAGGGAATCCCCCTGAAGGGGGGAGGGGTGCCCTTTAAACAGATCTGCGCCTCCCGGCCGGGAGCAACATATCTGTTTAAAGGGCACCCCGCGCCTCTCCAGGGAATCCCCCTGAAGGGGGCGGGGTACCCTTTAAACAGATCTGCGCCTCTCGGCCGGGAGCATCAGATCTGTTTAAAGGGCACCCCATGCCTCTCCAGGGAATCCCCCTGAAGGGGGGCGGGGTGCCCTTTAAACAGATCTGCGCCTCCCGGCCGGGAGCAGCAGATCTGTTTAAAGGGCACCCCGTGCCTCTCCAGGAAATCCCCCTGAAGGGGGGTGGGGTGCCCTTTAAACAGCTGGGAGGTGCAGATCTGTTTAAAGGGCCCCCGCGCGCCTTCAGGGAATCCCCCTGAAGGCACGCGGGGGGCCGAATTTTTCCCCGAACTCCGGATCCCCCCGAATTTCCGGGGATCCGAAGCGGGGTAGTTCGGACTTCAGCATGGCCCGAATAAAAACGGGCCGAATTTTGCCGAAGCTGAACTATACCGAATTTTTTTTTTCAACAGCCCTATTTGAAGGGGCTTCTCTGCCTGTTGATCCCAGCTAGAAAGGGAGAGAATACGTCTCAATTAGAATCACAATTCAGTTGCCAATTGCGAGCAGCACTTTCAAAAGCTTGGGAAATGGTGTGCTTTTTTGAATGTTCAAAATTGTTTCAAGTTGTATTGCAAAAGTACTTTCTCACACTGCTTTCCCAACAGCAAAACCCTTTCTCCTCCCCTCCTCCTCAACTCAGCACTAATGCCCAGCACATTAAATTCAGTGTTCTAAACTGGATCAGTAGGGTTGCCAGGTGATGACGAGTGCTTTTTGCAGGGACCCAGAAAGGGGGCAAACTGTCCTACAGTTCAACAGTGCTGTGAGGCCCCAACATACTGGTTTCTATTACCTAAGGCAGTGATGGCGAACCTTTTAGAGACCGAGTGCCCAAACGGCAACCCAAAACCCACTTATTTATCAGAAAGTGCCAACACGGTAATTTAACCTGAATACTGAATACTGAGGTTTCAGTTTAGAAAAAACAACTCATACATTAACATCCTCACTTCATCCCATGCTAGCAGAGTCGCTCTGCACAGGATTGCACGGCCGGATGGTCTCTGGGGGGCGCAGCTCTCACCTTATAGCGTAGTGCAGGTACAGGTAAGGGTGTGTCACTGGAAGTCACACGGGATCTCGGCCAGCAGGTAGCATAGCTCGAAGACGGGCAGGCCACGCTTGCAGCACCGCAGGCAGGAGGCGCACCGCAGGACACGCCCGAAAAGCTCCAGCTCAGCCAGCCCCTCATCTGGTGCAGAGCCGGGGCCCGGCTCTCCAAAGGCTGGCTCCTCGAGCCAGGACTCCTGGTGGCAGTGCGCCTCATTGTCGCACAGCAGGTGGTGGAGGCGCAGGCTGGCCTCCAGGGCACGGACGCTCTCCTTCCAGCCCTCGCCCTCGTACTGCTCCAGCGCATAGGTGTAGGCATGCTGCAGCAACAGCAGCCCCCGGGTTTGCCGCTCCATGCCCACTCCACCTGCTGCTGCTGCTCCGGAGCTGCTCAGCCGCTCGGAGGCCCATCGGGAGGCTCCGGGAAGCAGGGGGGAAAGGAAGGCGGGAGGCAGGCCCGGCCGGATCTCGCTGGGTCTTAGCGTGGCCGGTGGGCGAGGGGAGGGACCAAATGGCCAAAACACACGCGAGGTTTTACCTTGGATTTGCAACTCTCTAGATGTGCTGGGGCGATGGTGTGTGTGCCCACAGAGAGGGCTCTGAGTGCTCCCTCCGGCATAGGTTCACCACCACTGACCTAAGGTTAGTGGTCAAAGAAGGTTACTTTTGACCAACCTTTGACCTCCAGTGTAGTGGAGCAGAAAGTCAAATAGGAAGCCTATTTGTTGTTTCAAAATGAAAAAAGTGATCTAACATTGTATTATATTGAATATTTTTTCTCAAATAAATAAATAAATAAAAAGTTTATTTTACTATCAAATGAATCAGAATTCATGGTTACTAATTATTTTACCATCTTTAAATACTACATACTAAATTACATACTATGTATGTCAATACTGCTGTGTCAATATTCCATGCACTTAAATTGGGGTCCATGAGAAGGACCCCAATGGCATGTTTTTCTTTAAGTTAGCTCTTAAAGTAGAGGAGGATGAAGTTGGTTCCCTATACACAGTTCATTTCCTATTCCCAGTTCCTGGTTCCTGATTGATTTTGAGGACAATTCAAAAGCTCTGCACCCCAAAATATGGATTGGACCACCACATATCATACACTCCCACATTCAGGGGACAGTGCCCTTCGAGATGGCGCATACTGGGTTCTGGTCCAAAGTCCAGTTCTTGTGCCAGCGGCTCCCAAGTGGGTTGCCCCACCACCAATACACATACAGACACTGTACCCCAAAATAATCTTTGGACACACTGTACCCCACACTCCAGAGACTGTCCCCTCGAAGAAGACATACAGCAGTGCCCGGTGCCCGGTCCAAACACTGGTTCTGGCACCACTGACTTCTTTTTGGGTCATCCCCCCCAGAAACGGGTATTGCAAAGAAGTTTTGAATAAGGATCTGGAGCTCTGCACCCCAAAATATGGATTGGACCACCACATATCAGGCACCCCCACATTCAGGGGACTGTGCCCTTCCAGGTGGCACATGCTGGGTCCTGGTTCAAAGTCCGGTTCTTGTGCCAGCGGCTCCCAAGTGGAGTGACCCAGGACAGATGCTCCTACAGACACTGGGGCTCAGCTGCACCCCAAAACAATCTTTGGACCACCCCACATTATACATCCCACATTCCAGAGACTGTCCCCTACAAGAAGACATACAGTGGTGCCCGGTCCAAACACTGGTTCTGGCACCAATGGCATATTTTTGCCCCCCCACCCCGCCAGAAACCTGTATTGCAAAGAAGATTTGAATAAGGAATTGGAACAGTTGCTTGCCCTCTGCCCCCCCAAAACAAAGTTTGGACCACCACATATCAAACACCTCCACATTCAGGGGACTGTGCCCTCCATGATGGTGCATGCTGAGTTCTGGTCCAAAGTCCAGTTCTTGTGCAAGCTGCTCCCAAGGGGGGTGACCCAGGACAGATGCACATGCAGACACTGGGGCTCAGCTGCACCCCAAAACAATATTTGGACCCCCTCTTTGGGAGCAGCTGGCACAAGACAGTGGTGCCAGAACCGGTGTTTGGACCAGGCACTGCTGTATGATGACTTGGAGGGGACAGTCTCTGGAGTGTGGGGATGTGTCATTTGGGGTGGTCCAAAGATTATTTGGGGGTGCAGTGTCTGTATGTGTATTGGTGGTGGGGGCACCACACTTGGGAGCCACTGGCACAAGAACCAGACTTTGGACCAGAACCCAGAATGCGCCATCTCGAAGGACACAGTCCCCTGAATGTGGGATGTATGATATGCGGTGGTCCAATCCATATTTTGGGGTGCAGAGCTTTTGAATTGTCCTCAAAATCAGTCAGAAACCAGGAAATGTGAATAAGGAACTGTGAATAGGAAACGAACTGTAAATAGGGAACCAACTTCAGCCTCCTCAAAGTAATTAGAATTGGCAGCTACTCCCTGGAGTGAAAGAATGACTCTGCCACTTGCCACTTAACTACTGCACGAAAGGTAAAGGACTAGAGATCAAAATGAGAAAACACCAATGAGAACAGGATTCTTTCACTCAACGTTCCATGCAGATCTCCATCTCCTTCCAAATTTCCTCCTGGAAAATCTGCGGAAGTCCAAAGTTTTGTAAATATTTTTTTTTACTCTCATAATGATTACATTATGTTTCAATCTTGTTTAGTTCTTCAGGCTTTAATCTATTTCTGTTCATAAAAAACCAATACAAAAATAACTCAAACACAATATAAAAATATACAATGAGATTTACATTTCCTATTATTCATGTGCAGAGACCACAGGGAGTACAAAAGGCTATGCAACCGAGTCAGCAGGAGGCTCTGCAGTTTGTGTGCTAAGAGGAAGAGTTTCTGTGCTGTAAAAAGATACCGACACTTCTAATTTTACAGTAGTCTGCCAGAATAGTATCACAGGATGTTGACATGCAGATATATGCAAGGATAGGGGAGGGGCTGTGGCTTACTACCTGAACACATGATTTGCACATGAAAGGCCCTGGACCAGTCCTTAAGATTTCAGCGTAAAAGGAACTCAGGTTGCATCTGGTGAAATACTTTTCACTGCCTGAAACCTTGGAGTCCTGAAAGTCAGGACAGACCAAAGAGGAGTACATTCAGATACTCCCAACTGAAAGAACGGCTGAAATTCCCTGATGTGTTTTGAAATAGCCCAAAGTGATCCTGAAATTTGAAGATTAATGAAAATTTATTGCCTGGAATTTTGGGAATGTTTCAGGTTATTTGAATTTATCGGCTGATGAGGAAGAGAAGAGTGACAGCTGGAGCCCCAAAGCAAGTGCCAGCAGGGACGTCAATGGAGATATTACAGAGCATGTGAATGCTTCCACAGCCCTTTAAATGCCTTTTAAACTTTAAATTTCCAGTGTTGTCAGAATCTACCAAGACTCCAAATTCCAGAACCCCCCAGAATGACCCAAAGCAGATTCCTGAAAAGGTATGAATGCTCCCAAATTTTGGGGATAATGGTAATCATGCCCTTTCTGAAAAACTGAAATGAAATTAAAGCAATTTTTTGAACTACCGTAAACACCTCTAAAGGACAATAATGAGACAGCTGAAATAACAGTCCCATAATCCCCAGTGTGGCATCCATCAGTACCATGGTGCCCACTGATTTGCTTCTTGGTGCCCAGTTCCTGATCCCCCAAAATCATTTCTTCCCCAAAGCTAAGAGCAACCCTGGCTTTCTTCCACCTCAGTGGAGCTGGAGGTGCTCAGAAGAGCACTAGCGACATCTCCTTTATATCTGCAGGGAGCATCCATTGAGAAATAGCTGCATCCATCATAGGACGGCATTGGGTTTGGAACCTGTGATTGGCCATGGACCTGGGATTGGCATAGGAGTTGCATGGGAACGCTTGCCAAGAGGAAAACTCTCAGAAATCAAACTCCAGTGTACACACAACAGCTTTCCCCCCTATCACTCTGCTCAGCAAAGACTGAAGCCTCAAGATTCTCTCTATGATAGAAGTGGCTCTAAAGAATTTGATGTCATTGAAGAACCATTTCTTTAACAGGAAGGTTCCTTAGGCTGAAAACTGGTCTATGAAGATGAAGATTGCCTACTCTGAAGAGCAGTGCCTCTCCAGGATCTCAAGGAGAGGTCTTTTACATAATCTGCTACCTACAGGATTGAACCTGGGACCTTCTGCATGCAAAGCAGATGCTCTACCTGTGAACCACAGCCCCTCCTCACACAGAAGGTCTCTGACAAAGAAGCACAACTTCCACTGTGTTTTTCTGTAAGTTCTTCAATGTATGCATAGCCTTTCTCTTTCTTCCATTCTTCTATCTTTACAATAGAATTAATGGTGCCCTATATCACCTTGCACATTAAAAGTGAGTTTCTTTGACATTGGCAGAAGATGACATGGATTGTTAACCTTGCATGTGTGCACACTGCCATGACACATGCACACAGTCAGATCTTTTATTTTTTCTTCCAAAACAAAGTATGTCCTTTTTTCCCTTTCAAAACAAAGTATACGACTTCGACAAAGTCTGATAACAGCAGACGTAGCCTTTGATAAAACGTAGAGAATGCAGAGGTTTTTCCACTCTGGGCACATTTGGTGAGAGCCCCGTCACCTGGAGCCTTTCAACTTTTTTCCTTTAGATCTTTGCCACTGTTTGATTTTCCACTTCTCTTCTGAGCTGCTTCAAGTCCACCTGTTAGTGTTGGACAAAGTACAGTTTTTGGTACCCAGAAACATGTCATCCAAAGGACATAGCGTTTGTCAATGGAAACAGTATGTTGTTATCTTGCTTCTCAGAAAGCAGGGACAATAGATTTGAAAAGGTCTCCAAGGATGTCAAAGCATTTTATCCTACAAAAATATAAACTATTAATTGGATATGGCTCATGTTGAAAATAATTTGTTTGGAAGAAGTTAATGGTTCTATTAAAGGTTTGCTTGCAGCATGACTTCCTTTCCATATGACCCTGCAGTGATGATTCCTATGTATAGTATAGACATATCCTTGAAACTGTTTTTCTTATTTAAATCTGAGCACTGTTGGCAATGGGAGGGAAGGCGGCATGGTGGAAGAAGAAGAGGAAGAGGAAGAGGAAGAAGAATTGGTTTTTATATGCTGACTTTCTCTACCACTTATGGGAGACTCAAACCAGCTTACAATCACCTTCACTTCCCCTCCCCACAACAGACACCCTATGAGGTAGGCGAGGCAGAGAGAGCTCTAATAGAGCTGTAACTTTTCCCAAGGTCACCCAGCTGGCTTTGTGTGTAGGAGTGGGGAAACAAATCCAGTTCACCAGATTAGCCTATGCTGCTCATGTAGAGGAGCTGGGAATCAAACTCGGTTCTCCAGATCTGTCCACCGCTCCAAACCACCGCTCTTATCCACTACACCGTGCTGGGTATAGCCCAACCTCATCAGATCTCGGAAGCTAAGCAGGGCCAATACTTGTAAGGGAGACCACCAAGGAAGACTGCAGAGGACGACGACGATAACAGCCACCTCTGCTTCTCACTTGCCTTGAAAGCCCCTTCATGTGGTTTCTATAGGTTGGCTGTGACTTGACAGCACATTACACACACACACACACACACACACAGTTGGCAACAACGGTAGTGTATTCCTGAGAGGAATGCCTGCGCCGGTCTTTGGGGGCCCCTCCAAAACCTTCTCCCGGCATTAAAAATCCATGCAAACCTCATAGGGTTGCACTGGTGATATGCCACCTAAAAGGTGGTGTATCTCAGCAAAAATAAAAAGGGGTGTTCCCAGCCTGGTGCCGGAATGCCCCGGGAATGCCTCCTGGGACACTGTAACTCCCCTGGAACACCTGCTGGGACGGTGGTGCAGCCTTTGATGGAGTTCAGATGCCACTGGAAGGCCCAGTCGGCATCCTTCCCACCAGCGTTCGGGTGTTAGTTGTCCGGACAACGGCGCAGGAGGCCCAGACGCCACCGTGGAGCCTTCCTGGCCTCCTAAGAGCTTTTGCCCTTAGATCTCAGGAATGCACTGTGTGTGTATTAAGTGCCATCAAGTCACTTCAAGTGACCCTATGAATTAATGACCTCCAAAACGTCCTGTTGTTAATCGCCTTGCTCAGGTCTTGCAAATGTAGGGCCGTGGCTTCCTTGATTGAGTCAATCCATCTCAAGCTGGGTCTTCCTCTTTTCCTGCTGCCTTCTATATGACCCAATACATTGGTGTATAATGCTATAAACTCCTGGGGGGAGGGGAGAGTTGAGGGATAGGCACAATGTGTTGTAGTATTTAAAGTGTTAGGTTAGACCTGTGGAGAAACCTAGGTCCAAATCCCCACTCAGTGACCTAAGTTCAAATCCCTAGTTCTGATCCCCACTCGGTGACCTTCAAGCAGTTGCCTTTTCTCAACCTAACATACCTCACAGGATTTGGGTATGGACAACACTGAGGGGTGGGGAAACTATGGGCACTCTGCTGAGTGCCTGAGAGAAAGAACAAGATAAAAGCGAGTGGCTGGAGAGTCTCATATGTCATTCTTAGCACATGGAGTAGAGAATGTAGTATTGGCTTCCTGATTGGCTAACTATGGAGTTTCACAAGATCTAACTTATGTGTTGTTTTTCCAGTGGTGACTAACTATGGAAAAACAAACAAGAGCAGAAAAGCTCAACTCTCTTCTGTGAAAAGAGACCTGACTTATCTGGCTTTATGTAAGTTTTAGATTGAAATCATTGTTTTGGAAGGTACATCTTTTACATATGTTTTGTTTTCACCATTTGATATCCACTTGGTAGAGCCTTTCAGGGTGGAAAAAACCCCCTCCATTGTTCTACATGCCTTCAGCAATGGAGAGATACGGAGATTATATTCAGTAGCCAGACTGACCTTAGTTAATTATAGCTATTTTTCTTGATAAGTCATGTCAACATTCTGTTCCAAGATGTTAGAATCACTTAATAAAGGCAAGCTGATTTTTGCTCATTTGAAACCCAGGGCATATCTGCACAACACATTTACAAACTGAGAACTGTATTTTGGTTAGCGTGCGGAAAATTCGAGGAATCCAAAGGCTGTCACTCCTGATCACAGAACTACAGTTCTCCAGGAGCCATAGGGAATGAGGTTTAAACACATTTACATCTGTAGTGTATGTAGATGTGTATAAACTGAAACTGGATAGTGCTCATATCACATGCATCTGGTATTATCTTTGGGAGGCTATCATAAAAGGATCTGTATCAGGCCATATATCTTTATCCTTCTTTGAGATACTCCTGGTGAAAATAATGTGCTGTGATGATGCACAAAGGTATTCATGGGGAATAGATCAGTTTCAGAAGCATGACTCTGGACTAGTGTTTCAAAACTGATTAAAGATTATAATTAATGATGAAACAATATATTGGCTTGCATTCATGCAACTGCTAAGGCGGGATCAATGAATGATCCATGTTTTGTTTCTTTCTTTTTTTTGTCTGTTTATATTTTGGATTTGTTTGTCCATTTTCTGTTCTTGGTTTTGTAGATTTGGATGTATTGAATATGTCTACTTTTTAACAGAATTTGTATGGACTCCAGAAGTGCATTCTGTTCATGTAAGAGGACCTTTGGACTCAACCCTGTATATATTTTAACCCCTACTATTTCACCTTTTAGAGTAATGTTTTGATTAATTTAATTATTAGGGAATTTCTATGTCACTTTTCTCCCCAGGGGGAACCAAAGCAGCCTACAAAAATTTCTCAAACACAACAGACCTAAATTAAATTGTTCAAATTAAATAAAGCAAATAAAGAAAACAAACACATCCTGGGTGGATCCTGATTCACTAGGCTGGCGAATACTGGGTCAGACTGCTCGTCATGAGCCAAGAGCCAAGGACCAAGAACCCTTTGGCTCCCATCTCTGGTCACACCCAGGCTAAATACCTTAAGACGAAGGGAGCACAAACTCAGCTCAGGTTGTATTCAGCTGTTTCTAGGAGGATCTTCCCAACTTCTTCCCTTCCCTTCCCTTGGTTGAGTCCAGTAGCACTAGGGTTACCAACCTCCAGGTGGCAGCTGGAGATCTCCTGCTATTACAACTGATCTCCAGCTGATAGAGATCAGTTCACCTGGAGAAAATGGCCACTTTGGAAGGTGGAATCTATGACATTATACCCCATTGATGTCCTTCCCCTCCTCAAACACTGCCTTCTTCAGGCTCCACCCTTAAAATCTCCAGGTATTACCCAACCCAGAGCTGGTAACCCTAGGTAGCACCTTAGAGACCACAAGAGCTTTAGGGTATGAGCTTTCAACAGTCTCTGAGGTGCTACTGGACTCAAATTTATCTCTGCTACTGCAGACCAACAGGCCTACCCTCTGAAACTAATCCCCAGATTACAGGTATCATTTCTCTTGGAGAAAATGGCTGCTTTGGAGAGTCAAGTATATGGTATTATACTTTGCTGAGGTCCCTCCCTTCCCCAAACTCTGCCCTCCCCAGATTCTCCCCCAAATCTCCAGGAAATTCCTAACCCAGACCTGTCAACTCTAGATAATTGCAATATTCAAGGAAGAGAAAAAGGCCCTCAGTTTCCTAACTGGTGACAAGAGGAAATGAATCACCAGTCTGAAACTTATTCTCTGATTATCAATTCTTCTTAGCCCTAGGACAGAATCGATCAACGTCCTTTAAAGCCTTTAAATGCCTTCTCTTTCTGATCGCTTCTTCCATTTTTCAAGGCTTTGGTTCACCAAGGAGTGGGAATTAATTCTGCGGACAACAAATTAGTCATATTGATCCTACCAACAGGCAGTAAATTATTAATAGCAGATCTTTCCAATTGTGGCCAAGCTTGGGTTTGGTGGTAGAAGGATGCTCTCAAAGACATCTGTGGAACTATTCGACCGGCAAATCCTTCTGCTCTTCTTTCCTTTCCCCTGGTTCAGTTTAATCTTGTTTCTCCCCTTTTTTATGTTTTACACCAGATCGTATTGCCAGGGACATGAATAAAGCTAAAAGTTTTTAAAAGGGGGGGGGGGAGGTTTGCCAATTTTCCTTTCATGTTTTGGCCAGTGACTGGAATTCTGAAATGCCTTCCAGTTTCCCTACCAGAGAGAAAGTCAGAAAAAATAAACAACCCAGTCAATACTCTTTAATGGCATTCCAGCTGCCTCTGTTCTCAGAGCCTTGTTTGCAGACAGCCATGTCAGCATTCTAACTGAAATAAACATTATTGGCCTGAAGTGCCAATACTGAACGTTTCCATTACAATTGCTGATACACACACTTTGGTGCCAGAGATTTGCTTAGGCATAATGAATATTTTTTTTAATAAATTGCTCCTCAGAGCACAGGAATGGGGAAAAAAAGATTATGGGCTTCGCTATCTGACAAGCGACTTGGAGTCAGGAAAGACGACATGCTCAGGACTGCTCTTTTTAATCCCCAATTAATTAATTCAGAATAAATATCACCCATTGGATTGGTTCTCACAATTACAAATGCAAATATAAAATTGCCATATTGTGCTTTAGGGTGCATCTGGGATTCCTTAACATGGATTGCTTAACTCTTCACAATCGTCAGTCATCCTTTTAGACAGACTTTACTTGCCCCCCAAAATGTAGGGGAGCAGTTAGAAGAGAGTACCTTTGAGAATGCAAAGAGTGCATTTCTTTTTATTGAATGGTCTAAAATGTTTATATATTCACCCAAGCATCTCCAGACCCAAAAGGGGTAACAACAGCAACAAAACAATATAAAAATGCTTCAATAAAACGTTTGTTTTTTTTTAAAACAGAGATATAGCTACAGTAAAAACTGGGGTTACCAACTGCCTGGAGAAAAAAGTCCTGTCCCTTTAATAGGGGAATAAAGGAATGCTATTTACCAGGTAATATTGTTTACCTCCATACCATGGAAAAACTTCTTACCATGAAAAACTTTAGTTACCCATTCCACACATTATGCCTCTAGGGTTGCCAACCTCCAGGTGCGGCCTGCAAATCTCCCACTTTTATCATTAATCTCCAGACTACCGAGATCAGTTCCCCTGCTTTGGAGGTGGTGGACTGTATGACATTATACCCTGCTGAGGTCCCACCCCTCCACATGTTAATTCACCCTCCCAAAAAACCCTGCCTCCACCTTGGAGAGAAGTGACTAGTGGAGTTCCTCAGGGATCTGTGCTGGGCCCTGTGTTGTTCAACATCTTTATAAATGATTTGGATGAAGGAATAGAGGGGATGCTTATTAAATTTGCAGATGATACTAAATTGGGAGGGGTAGCAAATATGGTAGAAGACAGAGCCAAGATGCAGGCTGATCTTGACAGGCTGGAGAAGTGGGCTAGAACTAATAAAATGCACTTCAACAAAGACAAATGTAAAGTTCTGCATTTAGGTAGGAAAAATAAAATGCATAATTATAGGACGGGGGAGACTTGTCTGAGCAGTAGTGTGTGTGAAAAGGATCTTGGGGTCTTAGTAGACCAAACGCTGAACATGAGTCAGCAGTGTGATGCTGTAACTAAAAAGGCAAATGCAGTCTTGGGCTGCATCAACAGAAGTATAGTGTCCAGATCATGGCTATCGTTGTTTTGCGCATTCTCCTGCAAATCAGCCAATAAGCTGTATCGACCAAGCAAATACCCAGTGCATATATGTCAGCCTGAAGGAGTGAAGGATCTCTTGATCTCAAATACATTTACCGCTTATTACCATTTTATTGTATTATTTTATCTACTATTGGAATATAGCTAGATGCCACACTTACATTACCTCATTTTTGCATGTTTCCCAAATCCCCAAGTTCCATTCATGTCTTCTCACTTCTATCAGGCCACCCCACCCCCAATTCTATTTATGGACACCAGTTTTTCCAAGAGCTTTCAGAGGGTATCAGATCGGTAGTTTCTGAAGTTGAACATGGAAATGTCAACACAGTTTGGGTTCAGCTGAAATCTAACAAACCTTTTGAAGTTTACATCTGCTTAGGTTTTCTCCCCAACTATCAGACCAGCCCAAGAATTAAAAAAAAGAAAGAAAAAAGATAAAAATAGCTTGACAGCATCCTGTACTTCCAAAACATCTACACTTAATTTAAGTACATTTGATGTCCTTGTTTATTGGTATTTTTGGACCCTGGTCATTCAGCATGTTTAAAACCAAGCAGACCTGCCAATAAAAAGTACACTTCAAACAGGGGAATCAGTATGTAATATATTAGGAAAGTATAGCTTTTTTTTGGTCATATAAATAATCTTTCTTTCCTTTCTTTTTTTCTTTGTTTCATGTTACCAGATGCACTAGAAAAAAATCCCAGGTTTACATTTCCTTTCTAAACTGCTGTTTGCAAACCAAACAAGAATGAGAAAATCCTTTAAAAAAAACCCACACTAAACGAAACAAGAGGCATCCAATGCATCACAGTTAATATAATGGGAAGGTATGCAATGGTGTTTTATTCACTCCATTTGGAACTACTGGAGTCATCGGTGAGTAAATTTCAAAGAATAATGATTTGACTGAAAAATCATTCACAAAAGATATAAACGTTGTCAAGTTCAATTCAATCATTTATTTGCTATACTTGCAGTGCACATCTAGGTAGAGTAACACCTTTCTAAACCTGTTGGCTGTAACTCTGTTTAGGATTTCAGAGTTAGGACCTGTGTTTCCTTTTGGAAGATCATGGCATCATACTTAGGATTTCCAGACAGCCACCCTTTTAGTTAAAGGCAGAACTCTACATTTGCCACAATGATACCACTGGAAACAGATTCCTCACCTTTGGATGCACTTGGGATAACATTTTCATATATTCATGTCATTCATACGATGCTGCTGAAAATATTTTCCCCATGGTGATTTATTCCATTCCAAGATTAGTTCTCCTGTGTCACGATGCTATTGTATATTTTCACCCCCTTCTCACATTATAGGCTACTGTTCGCAAATTGAGAAAAATACCAATACCCACCTAAATCAGCAGCAGCATTATCATTATTATTAAACACTTATATGCCACCTTTCCACCTAAATAGAGGGAAACAGATGGATTTCCCTAGGGAGGGTATTCCAAAGTTTCATCCCCATGACCAAGAAGGCCCCTTCTAGGATTGCCACCAGTCTAGCCTCAGACAGCAGGTGCACCCAGAGCAAGGCCTCCAAAGGTGACTGGAGTAGAGGGGTAAGTTCTGAGGAGGCCCCTGTTCCCTGGGAAGGGCATTTCAGGGAGCTTTTCAGATTGCAATGGAACAGGGAAGGTGAGAAAGTTTTGTCAGTCCATTGCACTTGGGAATAATTTGGGGACCACTGTGGAATGTGAACATTTCAGTCTGTTTAATACTAGGTGATAGCTGCAACTCTTCCAGATCTCAGACAGCAGGCAAAGAAAAATCTTTCCCAACACATATTTCCTGAGATCTTTTGATTGCAGATTCCAGGGACTGAACCTGGAACCATCTACATGCAAAACATTTGTTCTACCACTGAGCCATGGCTATGCCTTAGGGTTATGACAAGGATACACTGGGTCTTCATTGTGAGAACCCATCTGGAATGCTTCATCATTTTCCAGTTGTTTCCTACACACATGAACTAGGAATCAGAGCTGAATATATTCTTCGATGGATAGTTTAGCCCATATGACCCACAATTATGCTCTTATGGTTAGCTTCTCCTTACCATTTCCCCCCTCTAGAATTGTGCATTCAGACCCACCAGAGCCTGCACTTTCTTGCAACACTCTTATGGAGGCAGTAGAGGAGATGAGGAGTTTTCCTTTTCACCAGTTATTTAGGAAGACATACAAGAGTCTGTTGGTTGAGTTTTGAGTTGTGGATGATGTCACTGGTGACGGTTGTTCTAAGGGGTTAAAGTGTGGTCACTTTTACTATTGTTTTATTGAACTGATCGCTAGCTGCATTGAGTCCATACAAAAATATTTGAATAAAATAAACTTTTAAAAAGTATGTGTGTCTGTGGGGGTTTCCTCCATTAATGCTGGCCTTCTTACCTTACTCCATTAGGGTTACCAACATCCAGGTACTAGCTGGAGATATCCTGCTATTACAACTGATCTCCAGCCAATAGAGATCAGTTTATCTGGAGATAATGGCCACTTTCACAATTGGACTCTATGGCAGTGAAGTCTCTCCCCTCTCCTAACCCCGCCCTCCTGAGGCTCCACCCCAAAAATCTCCCGCCGGTGGTGAAGAGGGACCTGGCAACCCTGCCTGGAAGCAACCATTCTATCTCAGGCTTTGCACCTTATGTGAACCGTCTGCAGGCCCTACTGTGGCCCTATGTCTTACTTTTGGAAGCACCATTGGAAATAGTTGATTTTATCATTTTATAGGGCTATTTTAATTAATTGGTTTTATAAGTTTACAATCTTGTATTGTATATTTACCATTATGTGAGCCGCCCTGAGCCCAGTTTCTGTGGGAGAGGGTGGGCTATAAATCTAAAATAATAATAATGATGATGATGATGATTTTTTTAAAAAAAGTGAGGAGTTTGAGGGAAGCCAAAGGAATTTCAACATGCCCAGTGCAATTAATTGTAGACAGTTATGCTGTTATTTTGCCTAAAATGAAATTCAAAGCAGAACTGTAGGTTCTCCCACAAGTGACAACAATGTTAAGGGAAGCCCAAAGTTTCATTAAGGCTGGTAATTTCTCAGGAAGAATTTTGCACACTCTTAGGCTCTTTTTCTTACCCAATCTGAGCCTATGGGAAGAGACACTGGTGGGGGGGGGGAGGGAAGTAAATAAATAAATGTAAGCTTATATCCAAGAGCCCTAACCAAACGAGGCAAGCCAAAAGAAAGTGAAGTACAATCTGTCCATTAATAACAAACATTTGCATACGTGAATGAGTTTCTTCTGCATTAATCTCTTACAGGAACTTCTTTCATTCATGTTACGCACGTCATCACTCAGAAAATACTACTAAAGTGCATTGACCTGCTAGACAAACATCATCTTTAATAAATCCGATGAACAGATCTTTTGTTTGCTGGTTGCTGTGTAACGTGTCATTTGAAGATGCAAGAGATAGCAGGCTTTATATTTCGGCTTAGGACCTTGACATTTGTTTTAAGAACTCTGCTACTGTTCACCGTGCTATCTCAGTACTACAACCTGGAGATGACAGTGTTGGGTGGTGGTGGTGTAATGGTTAGAGTCCTGAACTAGGAAATAGGACACTTGGGTACAGCTGTCCACTCTTGTTGAATGAATTTGGGCGAGTTGCTTTAGCCTAACCTACTTCACAGGGGGGCTGTTGGTGGTAACATAGGGAAGGGAGTACTCTGTGTGCCTTCCTGAACTCTTTGGAAGAAGAGGGGGATAAGAATGCAATAGGTAGACAGACAGATGGACAAATGGATGGATGGACAGATGGGTGGATGATGGTTGGTTGGGTGGATGGAGATACATAGAGAGATGAAGAGATAGCAAAGCTGTAATCGAAGGAAATGTATTTAACAAGGTCTTTGAGGTTTCCTCTTGGGAGCCCTAATAGGATTTCTGGACAATGAATACTTTTGTTTTTGAAATGCTGTGGAATCATATTTCACTTTCTTTAGCAATATTTATAATGCCAGTTTCTTTTAGGTTCATTTCCCTTGACCATGATTTGACATTTGCGTCAGCTGGAAAGTTAAGGGCAGTGTGAACCAAGATGGAAGGGATGTTCTGGAAAGAAGCCATTTTTCCTGAGAAGAGCAATGGGTCCAATTACTCCTGCCACCCAGATGCTGGTTGGGATCCTAATTTCAAAAGTCAACCCACAATGCTGATATAATGTGACAATGGGGGGGGGGGTCTGCACAGTGCCTCGTCTCCAGCTAGACCTGCACTAGCTATGAACTAGCTGCTCCTCGGATCCTCTGACAGAAGGGGTGATTTTCAAGTTACTTGGCAGGACTCGAGATGAAAGCAGACAAATAAGGTCAGAGAGGAGAGTTAACTTGATGTTTCCAGAAGATAAAAAGGAACTATAATGACCTGTTGATTATATAGGAACATTTTTTTCTTACGAAAGCCAAACAACCTTTTGTTTTGTTGGTGTTTTATAATGAAGTGGTAATTCTCCTTCACAGTTCGGGCCCCTTGATCTTGTCAACAAGGAAACTCCTCTTTTCCAGATTTTTCTTTACACTGTGCAAAACAGATCTCTACTAAGATCTCTCATGCCTTCTTTCTGTAATTTACTTGTTCATTTAGCAAATTCAGAAGGACCGTTAAGTGGGCACCAGGTGAACCTCAAGGGGGAGGACATTCCAAAGGTAAGGCAGTATCACACAATTCCTGTTTCCAGGAATAACTCCGCAGAGTCCTGCAGAATCAGACAAAGGGTCTCTGCATAGTCAATAATTTTTGTTTTAGTGATCAGGTCGAAGATAAGGAAACAAATGGTGCAGAGGGAAATGAATTCTGTAATCATTTTTGCAGGGGTTGCAAAAATAATTAAAGCATTAGTTTTCCTCTGCACCATTTGTTTCCTTGCCTACAGTTTGCCTTGGTGTGGGTTCCTTCTTTTCTTCATTGTTTTAGTGATCAGGACAGATGGGCCATTTAACTTACTGGGAATGTTCCTGATGGGCTACTGCCTCAGTGAGCCACTGGTAGCTTCAGTTTAGTCATTTTAGCTTCTTGGGAGAGTTCAGGCTTGATTTGATCTAGAAGCCACTTATTTGTCTTCTTGGTGGTCCACGGTACCTGGAAAACTTTCCTCCAACGCCACATTTCAACAGTTTCGGAGAACGTCTGTCCAATTCAGCAGGAAACAAATAAGGTACAGGTGGAAAGAGTTCCCTCTTGCATGTGATCTAATAAATGACAGTCCCTACAATATGAAATCATGAAAATGAATACCTTTAGACTAGAGACTGTCAAGTGCCCAGCAGACCTTAAACAGCAGTGTGAAATCTGGCAAGTCCTCGTCAAGCTTTATTTGTCTGAATAATGGATGGAGCCAGGGAGTATGATTTGGCTTTGAAAAGCCGAGGGAAAATCAGCCAGGAGTCCTAACACAGATAGTGATTAACTGTTTAAATCAGCCCTATGTTCTCTTGGGACTGCATTCTTTTCGGGTTAGTGATAAGAGCCCTATGCTATTTATCCCCCTGAACACATGCCAAAGACTTCAAAGGATTTTCCTAATTGGCTGCCAATTGAATCAACAGAGGGCTTTCAGCAAACACCTCTGTAGTTTGGCCTTAAGGTTCCAGGGTTAGGGCATCACTAGCCCCACATTAGCTTTTAAGGGAAGGGATTCGGTCTAACATTTGCCAAACAAATGACAAGAGATCATTGCAATCTACTCCCTTGGTTATCGGCAGCACCAGCTGTCTGACTTGTTTCTTGGTATAGGAATGGAATGGAGTTAGAAATCCACATGAAAGGCAAATTCATTGGAGTGAATGAGAACTCAAGGTACCTCCAAGGAGCTTCATATTGTTATTCCCTGTACCTGTTTTTGTGCTGGTTGCGGACCGCAATAAAGTTTTAATGTAATGTAATGAGCTTCATATTGCAAACAATGGTACCATGCTAAACAGATTTGAACCCTTCTAAGTTAGAGTTCCCAGCTTTGGGTTGGTAAATACCCAGAGATTTTGGGGGTGGAGCCTTGGTGTGGGTTCCTCAAAAGATTTAGAAGGGTACATTAATTTAGGATTGCATTATAAATCTGGGGTTTGTTTAAGGTATGATGTGTGCGTGTTAAGTGCCGTCAAGTCGCTTCCGACTCATGGCGACCATATGAATGAAAGTCCTCCAAAATGTCCTGTCTTTGACAGCCCTGTTCAGATCCTGCAAATTGAAGGCCATGGCTTCCTTTATTGAGTCAATCCATCTCTTGTTGGGTCTTCCTCTTTTCCTGCTGCCCTCAACTTTTCCTAGCATGACTGTCTTTTCCAGTGACTCTTGTCGTCTCATGACGTTACCAAAATACAATAGCCTCAGTTTAGTCATTTTAGCTTCTAGGGTCAGTTCAGGCTTGATTTGATCTATAACCCACTGATTTGTTTTTTTGGCAGTCCACGGAATCTGTAACACTCTCCTCCAACACCACATTTCAAAGGAATCTATTTTCTTCCTATCAGCTTTCTTCACTGTCCAGCTTTCACACCCATACATAGTAACAGGGAATACGATGGCATTAATTAATCTAGTCTTGGTGGCCAGTGACACATCCTTACACTTCAAAATCTTTTCTATGATACTGATTTGCAAACAGGCTCCTCTCCCCCAGATTGCAATTTAGAATAAGAAAACATTCTAGGGTTGCTGGCTGAAGTGTTGGGTGGGGGCATGCCATTGTAGGATTTTTTTTAATGCAGTCTCATGTACTTAATTGGGGCTGCCCTAACAAACCCGACCTGACATCATCACATAGATGACGCTGGTCCCAACCCCCAACCCCACTTCCCTAAATCTCCTGCCCACCAAATGAGAGGCAGCAGGCAACAAGAACAATGGGTGGTAGATTACCCACCATAAGCGGGCACTTCGGAACCTTAGGTATATGAAATGCTCTGGGAGCTACCAGATTAGACAGAACTGAACATACTTTGGAGGGTATAGTAGTACATTGAATAGATTCAGACCTGATATAGCGTATTACTTCCAGTTTGCTCTTTAGTAACCTATTGGAAGCTACGCCTGATTTCCTACGAATGGGAGTCCCTGGTGTATGCCCAAGGAGTTTTCCCAAGGTAAATACTGACAGTAAATAAACACAGCTGCAATTCAAATGACAGCTCAGAAAGGATACATACGCATTTGGTATGAAGGAAGACACAAATGATTCCTGTGCCAGCCTAACTTGCCAGCATCTAAATCCTTAATGAATCGGATAGCAGCGTTCCTCATGTGGGAAGCCTTGTTTTTCAGGCCTACCAATGGTCATGGGACAGTATGCGATTAGGAGTGGTTTTAGCCTCCAAAAAAGTGTATGTGATAAATAGGTGTGTATGTCACTGATCCACAAAAGCATAGAAGAAGTGCAGAAATGTGTTAGAGGTTTCTGAAAAATTTCAGCTTTCATGATTAAAAATAAATTTTTACCCTCATGTTGGCAAAGGTATGGTCCAAACTGCTTCTGGCTGGTATGCTCTCTCTCTCTCTCTCTCTCTCTCTCTCTCTCTCTCTCTCTCTCTCTCTCTCTCTCCCCCTCTCCCTCTCCCTGTCTCTCTCTCTCTCTCTCTCTCTCTCTCTGCAGCCGAGTGCACAATGTAAAATAATTGATGCAAATAAAGAGAGGCAATGCAGATATGCTGGTTGCATTCAGCTGTTCTTGATGCAGAATCTGGATTGCCCCAGTGCAGAATTCTTTTGCATAAAGAATAGAGTTGCCAGGACCCTCTTCTCCACTGGCGGGAGGTTTTTGGAATGGAGCTTGAGGAGGGCGGGCTTTGGGGAGGGACTTCAGTGCCGCAGAGTCCAATTGTCAAAGTGGCTGTTTTCTCCAGGGTGAACTGATCTCTATCGGCTGGATATCAGTTATAAAAGCAGGAGATCTCCAGCTAGTACCTGGAGGTTGAGAAAAAATAAGTACCAAAACAACGCATGTATGCAAAACACAGACACAATTTAGTACAGTGGAATAGTGCAAACAAACAACAATAACTACTAAACAAGACGATAAATATGTGGCTCCCAAGGAGTCTTCAAGAACGCCTTCTAAACAATATTTTTGAGTCCCAAAAGGCTTCTTGTAAGTAGTTCAGAGAAGCGGTGGGAATGATCCACTCAAAAGAGAATGGTCAATTCAGGTTGTGAAATGCAGTCCGGATTAACTTGACTTTTTCACCATCGCGTCAGCGGCTTCGTCAGCACACCGTTCAAATTATCGCGAGACAAGCTCCTTGGTATAAAATTTACAAATCTCAACAAAATTCAAACAATTCAAAACGCTTGTAAAGCTGCTCCGTTCTAGTACCAAGTGCCTCTTTCTCCAGTACCTGGAGGTTGGCAACCCTAGAACCCACCCCACTAATAGGTAAACATGTAGTGTATACTCAGAAGTAAGCCACACTTATTTGTGAATGGGCTTATGTGTGCATGGTAGGACTACTCCGTGAAAAAGGGGCACACACCTAATGCATTCTATGGTCAAGTAGGAATTTGAATCTGGTTTTGCTACATCCAGACCTAATGTTCTGGCCACTACACCACAGTGTAACACCCAGAATAGGGGAAATGATCTTAAGAAGAACTACTCTGAATTAAGTCCCAAGTTATTAAGTTATTGAATGGGGCTTACTTCCAGGAAACTATTCTCAGGATTGCAGTGCTAGTAATGTAGCATTGAAGACCCTTACAGTGCAGTGCAGAGGTATTCCAATCTAAGCCCATTGAAATGAATCGGATAAACTGGAGTGATTCACTTTAGGATTGCACTGTAAATGGTTTATTGTGGCACTCTGAGGCATAACAGGAAACATCTACAGTGTAAATAAACAAATGGTGAAAATTTAACTTGCATAATACCAGTTAGTTTGTAAAGTCACTGTGCAGCAAGGATAGCCAGTGCACTTTTTGGTCCTTTCATCTTTTCTCTTCCACAATTCCTGTCAGCAGTAACATCCTAACAAGCCAAAGGCATGTCTTTGAGCTGCGTACCACACAATCAGAGCCAACAGAAATGGCTGGACTAGGAACAGCCTCAAAAATGTGCTTGGGAGGCATGAGAGCCAGTGTAATGTAATGGTTAGAGGACAGGGCTAGGATTGAAGAGACCCATGTTGAGACCTCACTCACCCACAGATAACCTTGGGCAAGTCACTGCCTCAAAGTCTAACCTACCCTAGAGTTGTGAGGATAAAATGGAGGGTGAGGAGATCCATGTTTGCCAGCCTGAGTTCCATGGAGGAAGAATGGGATGAAATGTGACAGACAGGATTTTTCAGCCAGACAGTATCCATCTCCCAGTTATCTCCTGTGTTGGTGAGGAAAAAGGTGATACTTAGGGCTGCCAACCTCCAGGTACTAGCTGGAGATCTCCTGCTAATACAAATGATCTCCATCCAATAGAGATCAGTTCTCCATCCATTAGAGATCAGTTCATCTGGAGAAAATGGCCGCTTTGGCAATTGGGTTCTATGGCATTGAAGTCCCTCCCCTCCCCCAAACGGCGCCCTCCTCAGGCTCCGCCCCAAAAAACTCCTGCCGGTGGCAAAGAGGAACCTGGCAACCCTAGTGATACTACTTTGGGGAAAACCTTTGTTGGTTGTACACTAAAGCATTGAGGCCTTTTTGTTGTAGCATTTTGGTGATTTCTTCATTTGCTGGATCGAAAAGTATTGGGACATTTTGATTCCAGGAGATATGCATTTCTTAACTAAGCACAAGAGGTGTAAATCAATAATCAGATTAGGTGCATTCTCCAGACAGCAAGGAATTCAGTCTTCCTGAGTGACAGCAGCAATGTAGTTCATTAGTAAGATGAGGCCTTCTGACAGATTTGGGCAATTATAATAGTGAATTTAACGACAGTGTTGGCTTTTTCACTTTCTGCTTTCCTTAAGCCTCTTCCAGATCATGAGTAGAACTTGTACAGTAGCACTTGGTTTTGTGAGACTTGTCCCAAAATTGCTAGATGAAAAGCAGAGTGTGTGATATTTGCATTTTGCAATTGATAGAATTTGACACTTGGAGAGATGTTTCCAGCAACATGACCACCCCTGCTGAAATATGTCAGTAGCCATCTCTCCTCATTAGCCAAATGGCCCTTCTGATAGATGGCACAGGCAATCTTTCTCAGTAAGTGCTAGTTAGCAGAAGGCTCTCTGCTATTGTTTTAGCATAATGATCTTCAGGGTTAGGTGGAGGCCAGGCTGTTCTCCACTAATGCTACAAAGCTGGGTTGATTCATGGCCATCTCTGCAATGCCACTAAGGCTCAGAACAGATCAAGAATGTAAAGATGTTACATATATTATGTAGTTGGACCAATTTTGAAGAACCAGTTTCGATTTAAACATTTCTCATTTTCTTAGCATTGTTTGAGAAATTCACTGAAGTGCATAGAACTGTAGTCATGTCAGTTCGATCTTATTTGTCAGGCTAAAGAAATGTGGGCAACAGTTAAACCTAAGGTTCAGTCCCATCTCATATAAACATCAGGAATGACTTATTCATGCATTACAGAGTATACAGCTTGGATAGAGTTGCCAACCTCTAGGTACTGTAATAAATGGCAGCACGTGGCTTTAAAGATAATAATATGAAATATACCAACTGGAAAAGAAAACAATATTATAGAATATAATAATTCTATTTTTTGAAAAATCCAAAACACAACATATATTCATACACACTGTGTTGAAAGCCACACAGAAACCTCACAGGGTCTAAAATAACAAAAAATGTATAATACAGATTGCTTTAAACAACATGAACAACATAAATTCAATAAATTTTTTCTATGGCCTTAGCAAGGGCTCATGTATACTCAAGAATTATAGTCCATGAAAAATCACGAAGAGACGAAGAAAGGTCCAAGGTGGGTCTATCACAAGTACGCGTTTCGGAATCCAATCCTTCCTCAGCTTGGCGACCACAATGATGTTTAAAGAGACCAAAAAATGGCTTCTAGGAATAATGATAATCATAGTGATAATAATAAGGCTAATAATAAGGCTTATCAAAATGGCTACAGTGACACCTTAGAGTGTAACAACATGAATGCAATTTCAAAAATAAGACTGCTTACCACTGCTTTTCAAAAAGTCCAAGGAATCTTCAAAAGGAAATTCATGGGAACAATTTTTTCCTATGGTACAATGAAGCTAATCAATAAGGCTGATATTAAAAAAGAGAATCAAAGATTGAACAACTCTCCATACCAAAAATGAAGTCTTACCCCATATGAAAGGAATCAAGAAAGAGTAATCAACCCATTCAGAAATCAGTATTCTTCGAAGTGAGAACAGGGATGCAGGGACAAACTCAAATACACACAGCTGTGAGAAAAATTTCTCAAAAGGATCCAACTGATTAAAGTGACCACGTTACAAAAAACAAGAGAGGTCAAATTCTGTATTTAAGCCACTAGGAGCTAATGTTTTAAAAAGAAAGATGAAGCGTCTCTCCTGGCAATTGAGAATCTTCTTAACATCTTGTGCCTGATATGCTTTAGGCTGGTATTGCCAAAGAACAAAGAATTTGAGATCGTGGTCACTATGACCATGAGAGACAAAATGGCTGACAATTGGTGTGTCCTGAGTTCGAGCTCTTACTCTTGCACGATGTTCACCAATGCGTAAACGTACTTGGCGCAAGGTACAGCCAATGTACATTTTTGGAACTGGGCAAGAACACAGAAGGGCATAAACGACGCAGGCTGATGCACAGTTAGAAAACTTTAATCAGTTGGATCCTTTTGAGAAATTTTTCTCACAGCTGTGTGTATTTGAGTTTGTCCCTGCATCCCTGTTCTCACTTCGAAGAATACTGATTTCTGAATGGGTTGATTACTCTTTCTTGATCCCTTTCATATGGGGTAAGACTTCATTTTTGGTATGGAGAGTTGTTCAATCTTTGATTCTCTTTTTTAATATCAGCCTTATTGATTAGCTTCATTGTACCATAGGAAAAAATTGTTCCCATGAATTTCCTTTTGAAGATTCCTTGGACTTTTTGAAAAGCAGTGGTAAGCAGTCTTATTTTTGAAATTGCATTCATGTTGTTACACTCTTAAGTTGTCACTGTAGCCATTTTGATAAGCCTTATTATTAGCCTTATTATTATCACTATGATTATCATTATTCCTAGAAGCCATTTTTTGGTCTCTTTAAACATCATTGTGGTCGCCAAGCTGAAGAAGGATTGGATTCCGAAACGCGTACTTGTGATAGACCCACCTTGGACCTTTCTTCGTCTCTTCGTGATTTTTCATGGACTATAATTCTTGAGTATACATGAGCCCTTGCTAAGGCCATAGAAAAAAATTATTGAATTTATGTTGTTCATGTTGTTTAAAGCAATCTGTATTATACATTTTTTGTTATTTTAGACCCTGTGAGGTTTCTGTGTGGCTTTCAACACAGTGTGTATGAATATATGTTGTGTTTTGGATTTTTCAAAAAATAGAATTATTATATTCTATAATATTGTTTTCTTTTCCAGTTGGTATATTTCATATTATTATCTTTAAAGCCACGTGCTGCCATTTATTACAGTTTCTACTATTTCCAGCATAGGTATTTTCTTCTTCCAACCAACCTCTAGGTACTAGCTAGAGATCTCCTGCTATTACAACTGTTCTCCAGCCAATAGAGATCAGTTCACCTGGAGGAAATAGCCGCTTTGGCAATTGGACTCTATGGCATTGAAGTCCCTCCCATCCCAAACCCCATCCTCCTTAGGCTCTGCCCCCAAAACCTCCCACCGGTGGCAAAGAGGGACCTGGCGACCCTAAGCTTGGACCTGGGGTCCCCGTCCTGTTTAACAATCAGAGAGGAATTATGAATTCTCCTTTATCTCCCTCCCCCCCACCCCCTATTTTTCTGACCTGTAACTTTCCCAGATGGTGATATTAGGCCCACTGGGAAAACTCACATGTCCTCTAAGAAAGATAACACTTCATATGTTCTCTAATCTGTATGCCTGTTGATTCATGCCAATGACTGGAGCCTGACCAGATATGTAATCATGTTATTAATATTAGTGCTGATTGTAGTTTCTTCTCAGAGATATCTGCTTTTGCCAGCTTGAGGAAACAATACACAATAAAAAATTAGTCAATCATGCTTAGGTTAGCGGGGTAAAGTAAGTTAATGTGTAGCAAGACTGAAGTGTATGAGAAACAAGTGGAATTGTTTTATTTTAAATTCAGACTCTTTCACCTTCCCAAAAACAAATCTCCTTTTGACCCTAGGCCCTTTGTTCATACAGTTTAGCTTTGAGAAGCGAGAATGTTGGTAAACATTCCATGACATCACATTATCTTAGCAAATGGCTAGGAGGCACTCATTTCCATCCACTGGTGCCAGAACTTTGAAAGCTCTGACATTTAGGCTTTTGTGATAGTACGACAGCATTTTTCAATGGATGTTTACTTCAGACTTGGCTTTTATTTCATGTTTATGCAATACATTTTTGGCAACCTAGCAAAACTACTTTTTAACAAAAAAAAATCTGTGCTGTACTGATTTGATACCTTATTCATACAGCTATGAACATGTTACATACCTGGCATGCAGAGAACCCAAGTTCAGAGAAACAATATAGATCATAAACTGATCATATAAATCATAAACTGTGTGCTGCTGCAAAGTCATAAGCCTGCCAAATGAAGACTGAAAACAATTGTTCTATGTTTTCCATTGAAGAGAAGCACTGGCACAATACCGAGAATATTAAGTACACTTAAGTCCTGCTGACATTAGAGGATGTAAGCATTTTCATGTTCATCGAAATCCCATTGTTCCCAGTACAACTTATTTTCAAGTAGATAATTCCAGCAGTGTTAGTCTGTGGCAGCAAAATAAAACAGGACTCCAGCTGCACCTTGATTGCTGCAGAAGCATTAACTTCATCAGATGCCTGAATTCATTAATAAGGTTGTTGTTGTTGTTGTTGTTGTTGTTGTTGTTGTTGTTGTTGTTGTTGTTGTTCTTCTTCTTCTTCTTCTTCTTCTTCTTCTTCTTCTTCTTCTTCTTCTTCTTCTTCTTCTTCTTCTTCTTCTCAAGGATCTGGGATTCCTCACTCCCTATAGATGCTAATACCTTGCATATGCCACTACTTATGGATGTTAATTCGTTCAGCAATACCTCTGTAGTTTCTTGTAATGTCTGCTTAACTTGTTTCATCCTTCACCAGATTATATGTTAATCCTACTTTGTCTATCTAACAACAGTTGGGAAAGGCCCTCACCTAACCTGAGTGAACGGATCATTATTGATTGGTTCTCATTTTAAACTAGTCTCTCTTTTTAACATAATCTCCGTTCCTTTCTGGTGTAAATATAAATACATTGACCTAATTCATGTACACTTCAGGCATCTGATGAAATGAGCTCCGACTCACGAAAGCTTATGCTGGAATACATTCTCTGTTAGTCTCTGAAGTGCCATTGGGCTCCTGTTTTAATTTATTTCCAAGTAATGTATCATTATAGACTTCATGTGGAGCAGCCTTTCAAAATAGATTGGAAGCCTGAACTGGTTCAGAACCTTGGCTGCCCATTTATTGCCTGGGATCAGATACCATCAGTGTATCATCCCCCAAAGATCTCCAACGGTTTCCAGTTTGTTTCCACGTCTGCTTCAAAGTGTAGGTTATAGATTATACAACCTTGGTACATTGGTACCATTTCCTTCCATATTGCCATGCCCAAATGATGACTACCATCACAACTTTCCTCCATGTTCCTCCTCTGGCTTAAGAGAGGAAGGTTGCCATGAGAACAAGTGCCTTCTCTAGTGCTATCCCCATCATTGGAATGCTCCCCCACTGGAAGTCCATTTGCCTTCTACCCTAGCTGCCTTTTATCAATAGCTAAACATGCATTCATTTGGTTTGGGCAATCGTGCAGATGACTGTCTTGTTTTCTCTTTGGATGTATGTATGCTGTGGTTGTCTGCTGCTGACTTAGCTGCTGTAAATGTTGATTGTGGTTTTATTGATAGTGTTTTACTGTTCCATTCCATTTTTTAAGTTTAAAAAAGTAGGCTACATTTTCCTGAACTTTGCTCAGCATTTTATATGGTGGTTTCTGATTTACATTACAGCTTACTTTTGTTTTTGTTTTTAAAGTAGTACAGCTTGGATGCTAAGCTGTGTTTCTGCTTCCATCCCTCTTTGGCCGCCACCAAGGTAATACTTCTCTGCAGACAGAATTTCTCTAGTTCTAGGTATGTTTCAGCTCATTGAAAGACATTGGTTGTGGATGGGTAGAAGTCCTTATCACCAGACAAACTGCTTCTGCAACACTGGAGGAATTACCTCTGCAGTGGATAAGGGTGCAAACAAGGCTTAAAATCCAAGCCTATGGTTATAACCCAAGGAAAGGCAATCTTCTTTGGCTCAAGTACCTTCAAATGCAGTGTTTACTTGTGATTGATGATGCTTGTGCACTGGCAAACAAAATATGGGAGGTGACACTAGGGTTGTACTTGGCCAAACACATTTAGAGCAAGCCAAACCCCAGCAGCAGCAGCATCTCAGGGATTCATCTTGGACTCATCTGCGGTTGTGCAGGTCTGAGGGCTAAACAAAATGAGACTGTCCCCAAGTGGGCCGTGGGCACTAACCACCATTTTGTAGAGTGAGTTCACAGTGCCTCAGAGGCCCAATGCTGGTCAGGGTAGGGTTGCCAGGTCCCTCTTCACCACAGGCAGGAGGTTTTTTGGGTGGAGCCTGAGGAGGGTGGGGTTTGGGGAGGGGAGGGACTTCAATGCCATAGAGTCCAATTGCCAAAGCAGCCATTCTATCCAGTTGAACTGAACTCTATCAGCTGGAGATCAGTTGTAAAAGAAGGTGATCGCCAGCTAGTACCTGGAGGTTGGCAACCCTAAGTCAGGAACACTGTGACACATGAGGAAAAGGGGCTGTGTCTCCCCCCATGCTCCTTTTCTAACCCAAAATGGGCATAAGCTATGATTTCTCCCATAAAGCTGGCCCAAGCAATCCTTTCAGTGCCTTCATTGCTTGAGGGGAGATCTGAGTGCCAAGCACAGTGGTCTGGCGTGCTGCTGTGGGCATGTGTGCAGAGGGTTATGTACTCCTGCTGTAGCCTTTGGAATAGAGCAGCATAGTTATCAACACAACAGTGGACTGGAGCAGTGAAACTGCTGTTCTATCATGGCATGTGTTTGGGGACAATTTAAGCTAATGGTAAATGAATGCTTAATGGCTGTGGATGGTTCCTACATAGGTGCTAATTGTTTAGAGGTGGTCTCTGGAGGGCTCTATCCAAGGATCCACAAGAATTCAGAGGAGGGATTGGCAATAGAGAGAAACAGACAGAGGCTTTGTGTGGGTCTGATGTGGGGCAGCAGATCTGCTGACCTGCAACAGAAACAAACAGGGGTCTAGTGGCACCTTAAAAACTAACAGGTTTTTATTTGGGCATAGGTTTTTGGGGACTAGAGCCCGCTTTTTCAGATGCCATGCTGTGGGTCCTTAAGAGACAGAGTGCCTTTTTGACTCTATTTGTACATTTATAGATACCGTAAAGTGACTCTTACACAAATACTGTACAACTCCAATACTCTGTCACTCAATGGAGACCAAACCAAGGAAGTACTCTCCCTGGAATTTCTCACCAATCAGGGAATGGAGGAGCACATAAGAATAGATGAACTACTTGTGGTGTAAACTCTATGCATGTATTCTAACACAGTTTGTTCACTTTTCTGATTTTGTTCCTCACCCTTACACCCCTGTACCCAAAAATGCTGAGTGGACATTTAAAAAACACACCCTTCCATATTCCTTTCCTTTTATCCCTTAGAAGTTCCTTGATCCATTGATTTTGAGCAGCATGTATCTAGTGTTTCAGGGATATAAGGACTGAAACAAATCTTGCCACTGACAATGTAACCTTGGGATCCCTATCGCTTGATAGAAAAGGCATTATGTCAGACACAGAGGCATTAGATTTGTATGTTTTAAAGGGGGGAGATATAATATGATTGAAGTTCCTCGTAAAAACGGCATACCAAAAGGGCATGAGCTAGTGAATCGATAGAGCCAGAAGAGACCCTTCCATATTGGTACTTACAATTGATAGGAACCATTGCAGGATATGAGATTATATAAGCAGGGATATCCTACCTGCCTTCCTTTAGCAAGCTATCAAGGTTGACAAAGGCTCAGAGTTTAGTGTCATTGCATTCAGGGTGAGGCCTTTTTTGTAACTTTGCTTAAGTAACTGGGATTGCATCCCAGAGCATGAGAAAGGTATGGGAGGCATTGTTTCAAGTTGTTTGCTTCAATCAATGAATGATAAACAGAGCTGAAAGCCTTACTCAATTAAACAGTGTGAGTAATCAGCTAATCTCCATGACTGATCCACACAGATGTAAAAATGTGGCTTTACTTCAGAGTAAAATCCCCTATGAAAGGGACTTACACACAATTGAAAATGTCTGAAACTGATGGACAACCTGGCAAATTCAGCTGTGCAGGTTGCATAGCCATAAATGTTTTCTATCAGGGATTGAGAGGAATGGATCCCCCCTCCCATTCTACTCCTTTCTTGTTCCAGTCATAATGGACTTGGCCTATGATGTTTTGTTCCCTTGGGTAGAATTCAGTCTACCCTACATGGTGTTTCTTAACAACAGTAAATAGCCCCCTCAATGGACTTAATAGCTCTGGTGAGATAGCTGGTCAGAGTTATTGGGCTTGGGGGCGGGTAACAGACCCTTCTCAGCTGAAGTGAGTGAGCAGATATGTGCCTGTGTGAAAAGGAAATGCCATTTTACAGGCTGAAGGGGATGGAGGGAGAAGTGGAGAGTGACTGCTGAGAGTTGGCTGGATCATCTTGGGGCTGCATGACCTCTCTCTGGGAGTGAGGTGTGGGTTAGGAGATCTGCTGGCCTATAGCATTGACAATAATAGAGATCCCCTCTGCACCCTGCCTGATCAGTTTGCTGTTTTGGACATCTGCATTTGAAGAGATCAAATTGATAAACAGATGTGTAATGCATATATGGATGTATCTATGGATGGATGGATGAGAGTAGGTGTTATGTAGTGGATGGGGTATTGTACTAGGATCCTGGGATATCCTGGTTTGAATCCCCACTTCTAGCATGGAAGCTCACTGGGTGACCTTGGCCTATTATAAACACTCAGGTTAGTCTACCTCACAGGGCTGTGGTGAGAAAACAGATGAGGGGAGAATAATATTCTTTCTTTGAGTCCCAACTGGGGAGAAAGGCAGGATACAGAATGCAATGCAATGCAATGCAATGCATAGCATCTGTCTGTCTGTCTGTCTATCTATCTATCTATCTATCTATCTATCTATCTATCTATCTATCGTCTGTCTGGACAGACAGACATTCTGCACAGAGAGAACCTATCTTCCATAGCAGAAAGTGTGGAAGATAGATTTTTTTTTTATTTCTTGTTTGAGTACTTACAGCATAGATGGGCTCCCATAACTATATGTTTCTTAGAATTTAAATATATAAATATATAAGGATTATAAGTTCTTTCCTTTTATCTCCCAAATATACTCTCAAATACTTCTTTCTGAGCCCTCAAAACCAAACTCCAATGTGTGCATCAGTCTGTCTGTCCATCTGGAATCTGGAAAGAACAAATTGTAACAAGGAAACTGGGTGACTTCAGGCAATCACACCTAGGTCCTTTGCGCTCTTATTTTTGAAGAGCTTATGAATTGCGGCCTTTCATGTGGTTACACCTGATCTTTGGCTCTCAAACAATTTGCAGCGTTTTGTTCCCTCGGATGGAATTTAGTTTCATGTTGCAATACAAATTATACTACGTGTGTTGAAATCTTGCTGAGAAAAAACAAATTAGTTTTCATGTTTGGCTGTTTCCCAAAACAGTGACAATCATAACGTGGAGATTTAAACCTCATAGGTGGAAGATAATTGGTGTTAAAATATAAAAATGTTTATTATTAACTCTCTTTTTAAAGTATCATTTTCTCACTTAATTTGGTGCATCTTCCCCCACATCTGTGTTATTTGCATGCGGCAGAAATCACAAATATACTCAGAAGTCATTTTAGGACAGTAGCTTTTCTTTGCAGCATAAAAGAACATGGTTTTGATTCATTCAATGTGCCCTGTTGCTATAACTAGGAGAGGCTAGTTAACCAGATACCTAGCCTCACTCTCCATTACATCAGTAACAGGAAAGCAAGGACACCCAGCAGAGTGATAGCCTAGAATCACTATTTTGAGCATGAGTATTTCCCAGATAAAGGCCATGAGGCATTAACATGTCACTTGCTGATAGGCAGAATAAGTATTTTCTGTCTGTGGGAATTGGCTGTTTTCTCCAAGGCTGTGTGCTTTGGCTTACCCTCCTCTCCCATTTGTAGAAGGCATTCAGTTTAATTTGGCTTCCCAATCTCAGCTGGAGAGATTTGTGCCATTTATAACTAAAATCCCCATCCCTTTTGGCATTTCTGAAAGATCCAATCAATTTGTTTACGACACAGGGGAGGCATTTAAGGACATCCTATGTGAACCAGACCTGCAGGTGGTGTTTATTGGCATTTGAGGGGGGAAGCATTTAAAAGTAACACTTTGCTTGCAGTCAGTAACATGTCATCTGATATGGAAGGAGAAATTGAAGCTCAGGTCAACTCTATTGTGAGTACAACAAGGTGGTTAAAGGATGCTGAAAGGTAACTAATGTACAAGAAGCAATCTTGAGTCTGTGTCATGTTCAAGCATTGCACGTCTTTGTGCAATTCTCTGGCGCTTGCAAGAAATCACATATTACACCAGCTCATAGTGGGGCATTCTTGCAGGGAAGCAGTGATTGTGTGAACTGGACAGACATAGGTGCTGCACAGAAGATGTCTTTCACAATGGTCACCTTGGAAGCAACTGTCCCATGCACAACATCTGGGATGCTAGAGCGCAGCTGCCAGTCTGAGTAGACAACACTGATTTGATGGACCAATGGTTTGATTCCATCTAAGGCAGCTTCACATATACATGTATACATACCACTTTCACGCCCACTCTGCAAAAGTGGTGTCTGTGACTTCTACAATGACCAGCGATGTTTGATCACTCACCAGTTCAGCTCACTATCTGTTCACCAGTTGAGATCAGTGCAGCCAAATGTTCAACACACTATTCACTGACATTTGAACAGTTTGCATATGTTCAGTCATGCCAAAATGAATAAATGTGCATACACAATCATGTCTGTCTAGTACATTTTTAAATCTCCCCCCTCCTCCAAAGAACCTAGGGTTGCCAGGCCCCTCTTCGCCACTGGCAAGAGTTTTTTTGGGCAGAGCCTGAGGAGGGCGGGGTTTAGGGAGGGGAGGGACTTCAATGCATAGAGTCCAATTGCCAAAACAGCCATTTTCTCCAAGTGAACTGATCTCTATTGGATGGAGATCAGTTGTAATAGCAGGAGATCTCCAGCTAGTACCTGGAGGTTGGCAGCCCTAAGTATCACCTTTTTTCCTCACCAACACAGGAGATAACTGGGAGATGGATACTGTCTGGCTGAAAAGTCCTACTGTCTGTCCCATTCTTCCTCCATGGAACTCAGGCTGGCAAACATGGATCTCCTCACCCTCCATTTTATCCTCACAACTCTAGGGTAGGTTAGACTTCGAGGGACTTCAATTGAATAGAGTTCAATTGCCAAAGCGGCCATTTTTCTCCAGGTGATCTGATCTCTATCGGCTGGAGATCAGTTGAATTAGCAGAAGATCTCCTGCTACTACCTGGCAGTTGGCAACCCTAGCTTTTCCCTATCTTCACAACAATCCTGTGAAGGAAGTGAGGCTAAGAAAGTGTTACTGGCCCAAGGTCACCCAGTGATTTTTATGAATGTGGGAGATTTGAACTCAGATCCTAGTTCAGCACTTTAATCATTATACTACATTGACTTCACCCATCCAATCCCGTGTGCCGCTATTGTCGCTTCACTGTCTGCTCTTTGCCATAGTTTTGAAGTGCTCAAAACCTTCACATTTCACAGTTAGTGGGTTATAATTTCATGGTGTCTCCCTGTGCTCCTTACTGCTGACTGATTCAAACAAATACAGGCAACTCACATGTAAGAGCTCAATCATAGTAAGTTCAAATGTTGATATTCATCATTTCAAAGTTTTCAATGTTCATGACTATCACCATCTTAGATACATGCATTTTTATCTTGTTCTTCCAAAAGACTCAGGACAACGAACATAATTTCCTCCTCCTCATTCCATCCTCACAACAACACTGTGAGGAAAGTTAATCTGAGAGAGAGTGACTGGCCACATGTCAGCGAGTTACATGGCTGAATGAGGATTTGAACCAAGTCTCCCAGCCTGAGGAGGGCAGGGTTTGGGGAGGGTAGGGACTTCAATACCATAGAGTCCAATTGCCAAAGTGGCCATTTTCTCCAGGTGAACTTACTGATCTCTATCAACTGGAGATCAGTTGTAATAGCAAGAGATCTCCAGCTAGCACCTAAAAGTTGGCAATCCTACTGCTCATATATGTGCATTCTCCATTGTGGCCCCCTGCTTGAAGAAGGGCCTACTTGAAAAGGTCAGGAAATCTCCCACATTTCTTGCATTAAGCAAACTCTATTAAACAGAGGGCATTTTTATAACAGGAATAGGGCTGTAACAAGTTGGAATGGTTCAGGAAGGTGTTTTTAGAAAGGAAATGGGACCATAGTCTGTGCCATCATTTATCTTGCTCTTACTGCTTAATTTTTTTACCTTTGTGGTTCCTTTTTTTTTTGTTTTTTTGGCATTGTCTGACACATCATGTCTGATAAGTTTTGCATGGCTTCTAATTTTTGTAATCCTAGTCCTATTGCATTTTTAATGGATGTCTCATGCTATTCAACTGAATTGTTTTACTTTGTAATACATCTTGAGCCTCAATGAGAAAGGTGGACTGTAAATAAAGTATATAAACAAATCACATCCTCTATTTAACTGGGCAATCTCACAAGTTCAAGAATGGAACTCATGAACAGGAGCTGCACAGAGAGACTTGAGATTACAAGTAACAAAATGGGCCAGATCTGACATTATTTTAATATAAAACAGTTTATTTTCTGCAGTACCAATTTGTTGTATAATATGCCAGAGAGTTTCTTAACCAGCCTGGCTACCATCCAAACCATGCTTATTAGCATTTTAGTTTAACTAATATTAGCACTCTTGCCTGAAATTCTGCATTTAGCAATGGCATGACACAATTTAACAAAGCCTTTTAGATCTGTTGGGATTCCTTATTAAAAAAGAACCTCCTACACATTGCTTTCTCTTTTTCCACTCACCATACTTGTCAGGTGAATGTAATGTCATTTAATTGCTTTGTTATACTAATGTGGCAACAGCATGAAAAAAGAGATATAAATCTTATCCCAAAGAGGTCTGAATATTCAACAAGTTTCGACAGAAACGTGGATGTCTCAAACAAACATCTCCACTCACTCATGCCTGTTAACAGGTGTAAGCTATCAGTTTATAGAAACCATCAATCATGTCAAGTCGTAGTAACCAAAATGAGCTTCGCAAATATCTGATAGAGTACAAAATGTTTCTAGCCTACTTGGACACACGCTACCTGCTCTGTTCTTTTCTCTAGCAGCATCTCTTCAAATGTCTATGAAGAAAGCATGTCCATCATGGAAATATGTGGAAGAAAAAACACACACAATCAATGTCCCAGTCCATACATCCTGGAATGGAGATATGAGACACAATAAATACATGGTTGAAACTACCTTTTATTAACAGAGTGATCTGCAGAAACTTATTAAAATCTGTTTCACCTCTATCTTCTCCCCTAATCTAAAAGGCTAATTGGCATTCCTAGCCATGTGGCAATTCCAGGGAAAGGATGCACATGATTGGCCCTGTCCAGGCCTTTTAACTTTGCAACAGCAGTGAACAATGAACCTACTGATTTGTGTCCACTCAGCTACCATAAGGAATAACCACAGGGTTTGAATCTCCACTATGCCATGGAAGCATAGGGGGGCTGGAGATCTCCTGCTATTACAACTGATCTGCAGAATATGGACTCTAAGGCATTGTACCTACACTGTTTGTCTCTCTCACCCAAAAGCCCACTATCAAATATGTTTGTTTCTTATCAAGAGAATTAATACTGTGTTGCTTAGATGGATCTGGTCACCTCAGTAAATAGTAGGAATTCCATTTGTAGTAGTCACCTGCCATAACATTCCAAACAGATGTCTAACCCCTGTTGTGAACTTCAAAACACGCAGGACTTCATACGATTTCAAAGAAGTCATGGAAAATGACTCTCAGTCAGAAACCTAAACTATAGAAAGAATGTCAAGCATTCAGCTCCTTCTGTTCCATCCTCCAGCATTATGAAGTCAGAGGAATGAAAGGAGCAACATATTCCACACTCTCCTGTTTTCAGTGCCAGGTTACCTGTGGGTATAGTTCTGTTTTGTAAACAGAAAAAATATATGCAGATTATATAACTAATTAATACAATTGCAGTTCTATGCCAAAATATTCAGGAGGTAATTTCTAAAATGCGACTTGCTTCTGAGCACATGCAGAATGCACAGCCACAGCTTGCCTGAACTTTGGGGATCCAACAACTATAAATACTGATAACCTTGCTTTAAAATATACAAATGGATGTTGTCTGAACCACTCAGTCCTATTGGGGAACCAAAGCCAGTTTGATTGAGCTTGCTCCTAGGAAAGGGTGCTTATTTTGGCCTAAGGCAGCAAACTCTTACCTGGGCTCTTCTGAAGTGTGTGTGTGTGTTAAGTGCCGTCAAGTCGTTTCCGACTCATGGCGACCCTATGAATCAGTGTCCTCCAAAGTGTCTTATCTTTGACACCCTTGCTCAGATCTTGCAAATTGAGGGCCGTGGCTTCCTTTATAGTCAATCCATCTCTTGTTGGGTCTTCTTCTTTTCCTGCTGCCTTCAACGTTTCCTAGCATGATTGTCTTTTCCAGTGACTCTTGTCTTCTCATAATATCTGCTGAAGTACCTCTTTATTTATCCTTAAGCAATCCTCTTTTTTAACATTAGTCTGATAAAGAGTTCTCGAGAACTCCAACGAGTCCACACTGTCTTTTATCATTTTGTTTGGTCCTAATAAAAAGTCTTACGTGGCTTTTGTTTTTGGATCCTGCTTGTAGGAGGTGGAGGAAAGACAGGATTGGCTCTTTGCTTGGGGAAGAAGGAAAGAGGAACCAGGAAACACAGTCACTGGAGGCTAAAAGGTATAAATTCTCTAAATTTAATACATGAAATTGAAACATTGGCAGGCATCATAGTGTTCATGAGCTTCATGTTGAGGATTAGTGGAAGATACTGGGCATACAACAGAAATATTCATCATTTCCCTTCCCTCCTTGTAAAGTTCCAGCAATAACTTAGGGACCACCTCTTCTGGTACACCCCACAAAGAACATTATGTTAATCTGACAACAATCTATGGGTGGTCCCCAGCTAGGGTTGCTACCCACCAGATACTACCTGGAGATCTCCTGCTATTACAACTGATCTTTAGCCAATAGAGATCAATCCACCTGGAGAAAATGGCTGCTTTGCCAATTGGACTCTATGACATTGAAGTCCCTCCCCTCCCCAAATCCCACCCTCCTCAAGCTCTGCCCCAAAAATCATCCGCAGGTGGTGAAGAGGGACCTGACAACCCTATCCCCAGCCCTAAGAGTGTGCGGCTGTCCTCAACAAGAGCCAGGGCCTTTTCGGTCCTGGCTCTGGCCTGGTGGAACATCCTCCTGAGTAACATCAGAGCCCTGTGGGAGTTGTTCTAGTGGGCCTACAATTGAGGGCAGCCATTATGTTATCTATACTGGGGCCCCTACTCCCCCCGCCCATATTATCTTGGTTGGTATGTGATCTAAGGGGTTATCTGGCTGCCATAGTTTTAATTATTGTTTTCGAGTTTTAATGAAGGCCATTGTGCCTGTTGGCTGGTTTTAACCTTGTTACCTGCCCTTTGTTCGGCTGGGGAGGGCAGGATATAAATTGAAAATAATAAATAAATAATATCTATATGGCTGCTTTCTAAAACAGAATGCTGGGCTAGATGCTCTATAAAAGTAAATGAACACACATGAAGCTGCCTTATACTGAACCAGACCACTGGTCCATCAGAGTCAGTGTTGTCTACCCGGACAGGCATCAGCTCTCCAGGGTCTCAGGAAGAGGTTTTTCACACACCAACTGCCTGATCTTTTTAGCCAGAGATTCTGGGGACTGAATCTGGGACCTTCTTTATGCCAGGCAGATGTGCTACCACTGAACCATAGCCCCTCCTTTTTCATGACTGAGCTCTTAGCATATGTTGGGTTGGTTCCAACCAGCTCTCTGCTAGTGAAAAAGGGAGCAGAGAGTCCTCTTTGAAAACCAAGAAGGCTATGCTAGGAATCATGGGGCCTGCATGAATGAAATGCATATGGAATTAGGACTGTAATAAGGAGAGGAATGAAGTGAGATTGAGTTAAAAAGTAGGAGGAATCCAACCTTTTGGAATTCTCATAAGACTCTGGTGTGTACCAGATACATAAACTGACATTCTAATTGATATAATTGTCTATATGGGCCAGAAAGAATTCTGGCTACAGTAAGTGGGCGATCCTGAGGTAACAAGGCAACTTCGCCTTGCTTTCCCGCCGTCGCAGAGATTCCTCCCCTGGTACGATTGCCAAAGATAGGACTTTTTGGAGGACTTTGACTCATAGGCACTTAACACACACACACACACACACACGATTGCCAACCTCCAGTTGGGGCCTGGGAATCTCCCGGGATTACAACCGACCGCTGCTCTACACAGATCAGTTCTCTCCCCAAACTCAGCTGTCCCCACATCTCCAGGAATTTCCTGGCCTGCAGTTAGCAACAGTATTCTGGTTAAATTGCCGTGTTGGCACTTTGAGATAAATAAATGGGTTTTGGGTTGCAGTTTGGGCACTCGGTCTCTAAAAGGTTCACCATCACTGGTCTAGATGGAAACTCTTTTGATTTAATTTCAACCCATTGGTTCTGGTCCAACCTTCTTGGGCAACAGAAAACAACTCGGCACCATCCCCAATATGACAGCCCCTCAAGTACTGGAACATGGTTATCATATCCCCTCTCAGTCTTCTCCTCTTCAGGCTAAACATACCCAGCTCCTTCAACCTTTCCTCATAGGACTTGGTCTCCAGACCCCTCACTATCTTTGTTGCCCTCCTCTGGACACGTTCCAGCTTGTCTACATCTTTTTTTAAATTGTGGTGCCCAAAACTGAACAGAGTACTCTAGTTAAGGTCTAACCAGAGTGGAGTAAAGCGATACCATCACTTCGCGTGACCTGGACACTATACTTCTGTTGATGCAGCCCAAGACTGCATTTGCCTTTTTAGCTACCGCATCACACTGCTGACTCATGTTCAGTGTTTGGTCTACTAAGACCCCAAGATCCTTTTCACACACACTACTGCTCAGACAAGTCTCCCCCATCCTATAATTATGCATTTTATTTTTCCTACCTAAATGCAGAACTTTACATTTGTCTTTGTTGAAGTGCATTTTATTAGTTCTAGCCCACTTCTCCAGCCTGTCAAGATCATCCTGCATCTTGGCTCTGTCTTCTACCGTATTTGCTACCCCTCCCAATTTAGTATCATCTGCAGATTTAATAAGCATCCCCTCTATTCCTTCATCCAAATCATTTATAAAGATGTTGAACAACACAGGGCCCAGCATAGATCCCTGAGGAACTCCACTAGTCACTTCTCTCCAAGTGGATGAGGAACCATTAACTAGCACTCTTTGGGTACGATCTGTCAACCAGTTGCAGATCCACCTAACAATAATAGGATCTAAACCACAATTTCCCAATTTGTCAACTAGAATACTATGTGGAACCTTATCAAAAGCCTTACTGAAATCTAGATAAACTATGTCTACAGCATTCCCCTGATCCAGCAAGGTAGTAACTTTCTCAAAAAAGGAGATAAGATTAGTCTGACATGACTTATTCTTGAGAAACCCGTGCTGGCTCTTAATGATCAGATCCATCCTTTCTAAATGCTTCAGGACTGACTGTTTGATGATTTGTTCGAACACTTTTCCTGGTATAGAAGTCAAGCTGATGGGTCGGTAGTTACCCGGATCCTCCTTTTTCCCCTTCTTGAAGATGAGGACAACATTTGCCCGCCTTCAATCTTCTGGCACCTCACCTGTTTGCCAAGACTTTCAAAAATAATGGACAGAGGTTCAGAAATTACATCTGCAATTCATCTGGCCAAGAGGATTTCGTTTCATTTAAAGAAACCAGGTGTTTGTGCACTACCCCAATGCCAATTCTAGGCTGCAAATCTCTTCCCTCATCACATGTTCGGTTTATGCCATGTTGAGCACCACTTCCCTCATAAGAAAAGACTGAGGAAAAGTAGGAATTGAGGAGTACGAGAAGGAGAAGAAGAAGAAGAAGAAGAAGACTTGGTTTTTATATGCTGATTTTCTCTACCTTTTAAGGAGAATCAAACCAGCTGACAATTTCCTTCCCATCCTCTCCCCACAACAGCCACCCTGTGAGGTAGGTGGGGCTGAGAGAGTTTGAATACTGTGACTAGCCCAAGGTCACCCGGTAGGCTTCAGGTGCAGGAGTGGGGAAACCAACTCAGTTCACCAGATTAGAGTCCTAACCTCTGCACATGAAAGATGGTTGGATCCACTGCAATAAAGTGGTATATTTGTGTGTGTGTGTGTGTAATTAAAGACAGTAAGAAATATGCCGACTCACAACAGATCCTCCTTGACTGCTTTGCTGGATTGAATTTCAGTAGAGAATGGCATAGTAGTCTTTAATCAATACTCTGCATGGCTTGAACACAAAAGAGTGGGACAAAAATGTTCTAGAAGAAAAGGTGTTAATCAAAAGTTAATTCATTTCTCCTCAGCACAGTGGAGCCTGAACTACTGAAGCTAACACGTGTGTTGCCAACACAATAAATAATTGTATAGGACATTGAATAAGAAATTGTGGCTACAGGGCAAACAAACCAAGATCTATAGAAGTATGCACTTTGGACATGAGAATGAAATAGCCACACCTATTTCTTTATCCTGGTTCCCAAGGATTTACCAGATATTGGATTCAACCACCATGCTGTGCCAAAAAGGCTTCCTTAAACATGACATTTAGAAAGCAAATATTGCATTACGTGTGATTTGTAACTTCAGGCAGGGTTTGCTAAACTATATTTTTTCTCTAAACATAAGTAAATCCACGCTGTAAATAGGCGTAAAATTCTACAGATGTTAAAGGTGAACTGGAATTTACTTTAGATGGTTGGCCTTCATGCTTGGATAAAACTTAAACATGTGGTATTGTTTCCACACATCCCTTTAAGGGTAAACTTGAACTATCTTAATAGTAACTTTTTGACGGACATCCAGACTGAACACCTCTAAATGATATGTATTTTACAACTGAAAGCTCTGCACTAATGGTTGAGATAAGTTCCATTTGCATGGGAGGAAGCTGCTTCAGGATGGTGGAATCTGACCTGGCTCTGGAAAGTTTCAGTGCAATAAGCAGAAGGGGATGTGATTAAGAAAACCATTGTGGAGGCATTTACTACAGGGCCCCCTTTTCATTCAAGCACTTGACTGGCCCTTCGAATTAGACTTGATACTTAAACTAGGCATTTTAAAATGTAAACTATGCATTTATAGCCCATGTGAGCTGAATGCTACAGAATAGCTGCATCTCTTTTTGCATTGCACTCTTTGTAAATATGTGGATACTATCATCCTTTAATTCTGTTAACACAACAATCACCACCCTCTCTTTCCCTAAATGCCCTCTGATGCACTACGATATTTTATATTTCGTGGCATGTAAGCCTGACCCAGAACAACCCACCGCTGAAGTTATACAGCTATGGCCCACACAGAAAAAACAACTCTACAATTATGAAAACTGTGTCATATTTGAAGGGAGGTGTAAGTGGGAGGCGATCAATTCACAGGGAGGCATCGAGGTGCTCTTAATGGCCAATCTTGGACCTGCCTGTGAGGTAAGTTAGGCTGAGAATGTATAACTGGCCCAAGTCACTAAGTCCAGTTAGTCACTAAGTCAGAAGGGGGATTCAATGTCCTACTCTGAAACTCTAACCAATACACCACACTAACTTTTGTGGAGTGGCAGCTGTTGCACAGTTGTAAGAAACCAGACCTTGGTGAGTTATGCAAGTCATGTGATATCAAGCTGCCCAGTGGCTCCTGCCTGGCCCCAATGAGTCCTCCCTCCAAGGCCAACACAAACCCTGAAAAGGGCCCTGTTTCACCCCCTGCATTTACTGCTGGAAACCAAAACAATTGTAGTTACCTAGCAACAGCCACTGAGAGCCTCTGTCTCTTAAAGCTACAGGTGGTCCTTTTATCATTTGGTTGTTTTTTTTTACACCTTAATGCATTTTTTTTAAGATTTCAGATTTTTCTGCAATCGTGAGGCATTTTTCAGGTTTGTAGAAAAATCTATCTTGTCCATTCACAGGTGTGGTCTCCAAATTTATTTTCCTTATATTTGGCCAACATGACTATTAGAATATAGATCAGGGGTGTTGAACTCATTTGTTACGAGGGCCAGATATGACATATATGTCACTTGGTAGGGCCAGGCCATGCCTCTCCAGCCTAGATTGGGAGCAGGGGTGGGAGGTGGCTGCCTTGGCTTGGCTGGGAAGTGGGCTCGCCAACCCAGATTGGGACTCGGGTGTGTGTGGCTGCCTCGGATGGCTCTCCGCTAGATAAAGAGCTCTCAAGGGGCCAGATCCTGCCCATAGGACATATGTTTGACATCCTTGATATAGATACTCAGCAATATCCCAGGAGTAAGGCAAAACATGTTTTCTGACCACCTATGCATGTAGTGAGAGCAGGGTTTGCCCCTTTTCAACTACATCACCAATGTCATTATGTGGCCAACTGGCCATGACAGAATATCACAATACTGAGACCTATGATGAATAGGTAAATAGATAGCTAAGTTTTAAATCGATGCACTATATCCTGCATTTTTGAAGAGCTAGTGTGGCATAGTGGTTAGGGTGTCGGACTAGGATCTCGGAAATCCAGGTTCAAATCCCCACTGATACCATGAAACTTGCTGGGTAACCTTGGGGCAGTCTCACACTCTCAGCCCTCCTCTGGTAGTATTTGGATAGCAGATCTCCAAGGAATACAAGGGGTCATGATGCAGAGGCAGGCAATAGCAAACCACTTCCAAATGTATCTTGCCTTGAAAACCCTACGTGGTCACCATAAATCAGATGACGGCAAAAATAAATAAATAAAATCCTGCACTTTACAGAAATTGCCAATTCAAATCTCAAATCAAATTTCACTCTCTATATATTTCTAGAACTGTATTCATTGTGGACAAAAAAATAATCAAAATTCACTGCTATTAATGCAAATTTCATGTGAATAAAACTTGGCTTCTATTACACTATGTCAAAATGATACTTAAATTGCCAAATGCATCTGATAATTTTGCAGTCCTCTGATGTTAATACTGAGGAGAGGCAAGAATGGAAATGTAAACTTTTCTCCATTCCTAGTGCTGCCTGCTTAAAGGATTGCCTGGCAATCTCCAGTTAAACTCGCCCAAGGCTTTTCACAGCCACCGACAAAATGGTGGGCTCTCTCTCTTCAGGCTGATTTTGCCTTCCCTCAGACATCTCCACATGTAATATTACATCCTCATTGGCAGACAGCATAATATAAAATGTGCTTGTTGTGTGTGACCTATATACTGACACAAATCTACTTGATTCTTTAATTCACTGCCAAATAAAGCTGTATCATCTTGGAATGGATAAAGGGAACTAGGCCAAATGGCGATAAAGCCTCGGGGATGAAATGAGATTAAACCAATTCGAACTCACCTTGCTGTTTTCTAATTATGCATGCCCTGGTCAGCTGTACTTACCATCTTTCTAATCATGTGCCTGGAGGCCAATTAAATGGGGCTAATGTCAGCAACATAAAAATCCACAGAAACGGAGGGAGGGGCACATTTGCTCACAATCCTTTGGTGAAGGCAGGGTCCATAATTAATCAGTTTACACTATTATGTTAAAGTTCAGGATGTTGGTGAAGACATGTTATCCTCAAGAAATGATTTTGCAAAGAAAATAGCAGCACAAACGTAAGTGGGTGTCAAGAGGAAGGGTTCCAATTTTTCTTTTTTAACAGTTCTTTCTTATTCAGTGCATACTGCTGATGCAAAGCCGATTGGTTTGCGAGTATTCTAACTTAGAAGAATCAGCCTGATGTTTTAGAAGAAGAAGACGAGTTGGTTTTTATATGCCGACTTTCTCTACCACTTAAGGGCGAATCAAACTAGCTTACAATCACCTTCCTTTCCCCTCCCCACAACAAACACCCTGTGAGGTAGGTGGGGCAGAGAGAGCTCTTAATAGAACTGTAACTTGCCCAAGGTCACCCAGCTGGCTTCATGTGTAGGAGTGGGGAAACAAACCCAGTCCACCAGATTAGCCTCAGCCGCTCATGTGGAAGAGTGGGGAATCAAGCCTGGTTCTCCAGATTAGAGTCCACTGCTCCAGACCACCACTCTTAACCTCTACACCACACTGGCTCTCCTTCTTTATGCCTTAAAAGTTTCCATTCCTCGTCAGTACAATTTAAAATTTTCACTTCGTACACATTTACTCCTATTAAGATGTTCTGAAGCTCCTATAAAAAGCCCAGGAAATATGAGTTTTATGTCTGCTTTACATAATGAGGATACACTCAACTTCATTTTGCCATTGAAACTAAGTAATCTGTTACAAAACTTTTGGGGCTAAGGGCAATCTAGGAAATCCACCATGAATTTCATCCAGTCTTTAAAAAATGCATTATATTTTATTCTGGTTAGAGCTACATGGAAATCGATAGAAGATGTTAATAGTTGTATTATGACCCTCTGAACATTGCCTGTATAAAGCTGTATTCTCTAACCTGACTTCTTCAATATCCATGACGAGGAAAGGAAAACATTTAGAAATTAATTTCTGAAACACAAAGGTGTCCCTCGCAGGAATATAGAAAGCACAATTAATTCTCCCAAATGTGCCTTTTGGCATAGTAAACATGCAGTGAAGAAGGGAACACATCAGAGCTTAATGTACTCAGGTTCCTTATAGTTTCTTTCAGGATTAGTTCAGGTTGTACCAAAGAATTAATAAACTGTAACTGTCTGCAATAAACTGTAATTCTTGAGGACATCATAAAGGCAATCCAAATAATAGAGGCATTGCATACTCTAGACAGCTTTGTGAAACTGGCAACTAGTCTGCAGGGCTGGATTAACCATTGAACAGATACATGTACATATTTAATGACAGAATTGGCCCTAAGTATGCTATAGAGTACATTCTGCCTATTATGTAATTCTCTGAGACTTGATCCTCTGGAATAACAAGTCTTGTTGAGGAACTGCCAGTGAGCTTCTATTGCTTGCTGTCTCTACCGAGGGGAGATATGTATTACTGCCAGACATAAACAAGTCTCAGAGTAATTCACTCTCTCCTGGAAACTCTGGGAACGATAGCCTTTTACAAGATGGTGGGGGAATACAGTTTCTAAGAAGGAATTCACAGCATTCTCATTGAACTACAATTCCCACAGTTCATCAGGGAAAACAATAATGAAATGGGTATTTGCTTGTCATGACCTTCATATCTCTCAGTGCCTAGTTTTAATGTGGTAGTTTGAGTGCAGAATATGTGGGGTGCCTCTCAGTTCTCCTTGACTTGGCTCAAAGAAGACATAGCCAAGATTCATAACCAAGGTGTTTTCTACATTGTGGAAAGGCATGTATAGTTCCCCTGTTGTTGCTGTGGCTCCCAATACACTGCAGCAGCTACAGAGATTTGCATGGCACATTTCCCTGCAGTTCCCCTGCCAGTCCCATTATATCTCCGCAGCGAAAGAGGCTACACACTTACTTCTTTAAAAACCAGAACTGGGAATTCAAAGAACCTGTTGTACATATTGTTATAATGTTACTGTATATCAACATAGTGATTTCAGCTGCCATAAAAAAAAAAAAAATGGTGACCCGGGGGGAGATGCTGATAGGGGAGAGGAAAAAGGCTGCCACATGAGCGTAGTCTTTCCCAAAACTTTGTAGTAAAGCAGATTTGAGAAAGATCAGGAAATCCTGGGAGGTAACTTAAAAATGGCTTTATTTGTCTCTTTTTGGGGAATTTAAAAGTCAGGTTAGCAAAGCTTCATAACATGAATGTGGTTTGTAAGAGAATAACAGAAGGAGCTTCTGTTGAGGAACTTGAGATGGCTATGTTGAAGTGATGGATTGTCATTCCAAATGTATCAAGGTAGTTCACATACAAGTGGTTATTTTTTTTTATTTTCTACTGAGAGAGATTTCTCTTGGCAGTAATTAGTTTGTTTCTTAAGCTTAAGCTTCTTTTACACAATGGTTCTCTAGTTGGAGGAGTTGGGTACATTAATACACTTCCCCAGTTTCTCCTTTAAACTGGCCTGGGATTACTCCTTTCACCAGAGCTATTTCCCATTAAACTCTTAGGGGTCATTCTATCAACCTTAAAGCTATTCCTTTTCACTCCAGAGGAGAATCCTCCACCAGACAGCTTGCAGCTCACACAGCTATCTCCAAGCTCTGTCTGTTAACATCTCTCTCAGTCAACTGTCAGTTCTCAACTGTCAGTTTTCAACTGTCAATCAAGGGGTTCTGTGTCCGGGACAACTCCTTGGAAGGCAGCTGTCCATCATACCAGGCAACAACCAAGACCCCTTGCACAAAAACAGATGAATGCCAAACAGGCAGGATCCCACTCCCCTTTCACAGTACATATCCCTCATATGTAGGGGAGGAAATCAGGCTCAATAACAGGTTTAATGCTTTGAAAATAATCGACTTCAGATCCAATAATTAAAAAGACCTTAGGCAGCATGGCTCAGGTCTATATAAGGCAATTCATGTTTGTATGTCCACATTGTCTTTACTACAGCTTCATTCCTTCCAATGGAGTCCTGCCATTCTTCCTTCTCCCTCACATTGAACATTTGGGAGAAGATGCCTTGGCTCACCAACATGCACTTTGTATTCCCAGGGAGGTCCCAGGGTCAATCCTCAGCATCTCCATTTATAAGAAAGACCTTTCGTCCATAAGACCTTGGAAAGCCTCCATCAGTCAGAATACATAATATTGATCTAAAAGGACTGGTGGTGTGATGGTCTAAGGCAGTTTCATATGCTCATCTAGGGAAAAGAGATACTACGAAACATAGAGGAGAGAATAGAAAAATACATGCACAGGGAAGAAATTACAAGCACTTCCCTACAGGGAAATCCCCTTGAAGGAGCTGATGTTTGGTTCAAGGTTCAACAACGAAAATAAATTGTGTTAGCATTTCCTCTAAGAGGAAATTGATGGGCTGAATAGAGAAGCTTCTTAATATGGCTTCTTATGAAATCCCAGGTTATGACAGTGACAGAATGAGAGTTCTGGTTCATTGCCAGAGATTATGCAGCTGGGAAAAATATATTGTGTAATTCATTACTCATCTTTCCCAACAGGTGAAATACCTCTTCATTACCACACTGTTCCACACAGAAGGGTGTTAAGAAAAATGAGTGCTTTTCTAATAAATTTCACAATATAAATTTGCCATGAAGCAAGTTAAGATGTATATACTTCCCTGAGAAGTTTAAAAAGCTTTTTCTAGAGGCAGAATTCCATTGTTACATTAGTCGCATGTTTCATTTTAAAAAGTTCTGATCAGTCCAATGGCCCTGGAATATAATCTTCAGATTACTCAGGGTATCAAGGAAGCACAATCTGAAAGCCTTTATAGAGGTCAGTCTGTCCTATTGGCTTAAAGATACTTCTTGGCTAGTGACTCTAGAAACCTGTTCCTCAGTGTAATGGACGGGTTTTTGACCTCACCTCATCCAGAAATGGACCACAGGGCTCTTGAAAGGACAGGGCTGATTCAGGGCCTCCTGCTATCAATCAAGAGATGGGGGGATATTTAAACCAGCTCCGCCTTCCTATCTTCAGGCTGGAGCTGAAGCTGCTACCCCCTCAACCTAACCTGTATAATGCAGGATTTGCTGGTCATTATGGTGACAAGTGGAAATATTTTGGGGTGAAAAAAGAAGGAAATGCTTTATTATTTATGCAGATTTGCCATCAATAACACCCCCTTTACCTTATATATTGGTGTTTTGTGTCTTTATTCTGGGGTGAAAGGGCAACTGGATGGTGCTGGACTCATCATCTGAAGATCCATTGTAGCATGAAGTCCTGAGACAACTCCTGAGACAACATATTTAACTGTGGCAGAACTCTGGCCCTACTGAGTCCATGCAGAGGAGCAAAGTATGAAGGTAATGTGGCTCATGCCATTTGAAAGCAGCTTCTCACATTTGCTCCAATCCAGATCTTGGTGCAGCAGATGCAGAGCCACCTACAGCTGTGCCACATCTGTCTTGAGGCAGGGTCCCTTAGACCTGGTCCTTTGAAATTACTGGCACCAAGCATAATTCCTCTAGTCCTGGAACAAGTTTGTAAAATGGCTCCCCACTCCCACAAAATCCTATTCCATAATGCAATCTCATGATTTATGAAAGATTTTAAGACCCAGTCTTGCCTATGTTTGTTGTTAGACACCAACAGGCTTGCAACTTAATTGCTAATTGTTAATGCTTGAATTCTGGGAAGAAAGAGCAAACGATGGCGTGCCATCTCATTTTAAAAAAGAGAGCCCAGTAAAGTTCAAACACCACTCAAAAATCCATGCAAGAAGCAATGTTCTCTATGCAGGCTGAGTGTAGAAGGGAGCATTTTGTACCTTTCATTTGAACAATGTTTGAGATGAATTTAAGACAGCTCACAAAGTATCAAATTGAAATAAAAATGGGTGGCTTTTATTTTATGCAAGCAGTCTTCTAGGTTATTCCCATACTAATGATAAATATCCTCCTCTCCTTCTTTGCTGAAATAAATAATGGTAGGCCAGGTTGGGACCCCTACATTCTTGGGCCCTGGTAAAGCTGCTCAAGCACCAGTTGCAGAGGCCAGTAGCCACGCAAGTTCCCGGGGTGGCTATAGAGGTCAGAAGCCTTGCCACACCTTGGCTCAGAAGGCAAGTGAATGAATATGATTCTCATGGGTCCCCACTTGTACCCATCTAATACCCATTTGTGGAAGGACTGTGTCCCCACACTGGTCTAAGGAGGATGTGAATAACTGACATGCTTTGTGATCTTCATTCAGTCATGGTTTATTATTTGGAACTATCTTTGGTGCCTATCTTAGAAAATGTGGTTGCATGTCTGCCTATTTCATAATGGTACTTTCTGTACTATTTCTCCAAGGCTACAATGCTTTTCTGTAGTCTTCCAGATCCAATGTGAGGTCCTTCTTTTGAGCAATTAATTCTTACCTTAAGTGCTTTTGACATTGTTTTACACAGACTCTGCTTTTTCCCTTGTCCAGATCATGATGCCAATTCTTTGGAGACCAGGTATGTAGTCTGACCTGTCTGGAGACTGGTTCAAGGTCAATGTCAGTAAGAGTATACTCAATAAGAATATATTAATAAGAGTAGGTTCTAAGTCAGCTAATGGTGAAGATTTGTAGCAGCGATTTGTGCTTTCATTCGGGGTGGAGTGTCAGGTTTTGGTAAGGAAAGAGTTCAGTGTAGGGGACAAGATTCTTAGCAACTTTCTGAGATAGCACTTCCATGTATGTGTGTATGTGTGGGTGTGTATGCATGCATTTATAACCTGCCTTTCTCATTGACACTCAAGGTAGAATACATAGTGTAAATCAGTACAATCAGTAGGATTAAAGGTAAAGGTCCCCTGTGCAAGAACCGGGTCATTCCTGACCCATGGGGTGATGTCACATCCCGACGTTTACTAGGCAGACTTTGTTTACGGGGTGGTTTTCCAGTGCCTTCCCCAATCATCTCCCCTTTATCCCCAGCAAGCTGGGTACTCATTTTACTGACCTCGGAAGGATGGAAGGCTGAGTCAACCTTGAGCCGGTTACCTGAAACCGACTTCCGTCAGGATCAAACTCAGGTCGTGAGCAGAACATTTGACTGCAGTACTGCAGCTTACCACTCTGCGCCACAGGGCTCCTATCAGTAGGATTAGGAGACATCTAATTAAAAAGGTCACTATTATGATGCTGAAAATACAGAGTATTTTATTCATACTTTGGCATTGGGGCTTCATTGGAATTATGCATGCTTTTTCGGACCTTCAGTAGTCACTTCACTTTCCCCCCACATTTTCCACACATTTTCAGAATGCTGTTTTGCCACAAATTGAAGGCCTTTTATGCATGGCTAGTTAGCATTGCAGTCACTGCTGGACTACTTTCAGGCTTTGTTGGAATTATGCATGATTTTCCAGACCTTCAGTAGTCACTTCGCTCTCCCCACCACCACCACATTTTCTCCACATTTGAGGATACTGTTTTGCCACAAATTTAAAGTCTGCCTTGATCCCAAATTGAAAGCCGGTCCTGTGCCTAGTTTTGCTTTGGGTTTGTCTTCCCACATCCATTCTCTGATTTCCTGCCCTCCTCTCATACACCTCCTCTGGTCAATTTCACAGCAATTGCTCTCAGACCTCAGGGATCCAACAGAGCTGGGTTGATCTCCCCCTCCCTCATCCTCTTGGTCAATTTCACAAGGAGTGTTTCCAGATCTTGGGGATCAAACAGAGCCAGGCTGATAGCTCACCCTCCCCTTATATACATCTTCTTACAGGCATGAAAACCTTTTTTATTTTGTATGCTAGTGCAAGATTACCAATGGAACAATGAAATAGAAATGATTGTGTGGGTGTTTTTATGTTCTTATGACCCCTGCATTGAAATAGCCAGAAACAAATTGGTTGTGGGGTGTTTGTCCGACCGTTCTCTGCTTTGGCTGTAAAATGGCCACTTGGTTCATTTTAAATGAAAAAATCCTGCTGTGAGCTGGCAGGGGCTGGTGACCTATTACAAAAAATACACTACAGCCAATTACAAAGCAGCATTTTTAAGTGGGAAGGACTCAGAAGCTCTGCATTTTCACTGAGGATGCATAATTGATCACAATTGATCAAAAGGTACTCCTGGAATTTATTTATTTTTTGGGGGGAAAGCCCCTGTGCATTGTGTTTTGAGAAATGCACTTCAAATACTGTGCTGTTAGAGAGCAGGAGATCCAGCGGAAACAGAGTCAGCTAATGGTTAGCTGGCTTATTTATAAAAGGCCTATATAATAACAAGAAATGTAGGTGCTCCTGAACAATAATCATGAATGATTATCAACATGGAGGAGTGTAGTACTTCCCTGTCTTCCTCCCTGCTTTAATTTCAGTCTTATGGAAAGCCCTTGGTGGACTTCTGTGACTTCCAAGCAGACTCTGTGTGTCCTTCTTAAAAGGGACAGATTTTAGTAGGAAGAAGTAGATAGTTTAGTAGGCACGTTGATATGACATAGACATGAGAATTAAAGGATGCACCTTAACAATACTTTCCTAGGAGTAAGCCCCATCGAATCCTGCTTAGGATTGCTCCCAAGAGGCCTTAAGGTCTGCATGAGCAGTGGCAGCCTGCATATGCCATAGAAGTGACATCCTACACTCCATTTGATCATCTGTTCATGTTCTATAGTTTTCCATTTTGACTTAACTAGTTCATCTAAATGTGTTAATTAAAGGCATTCAGGTATTTTAATAGAAAATGCCCTAAGCATCATTTAGATGCTTAAAATATTTTAAGTACCTCCCATCTAAGAACCAGTCATCCCAGTGTGTTCAGGGTTGAGATAAACAAGGGTACCCTAAGGCAACAAGAGAACATCTGGGTGGTATGACTTTCAGAAGCCACTCTCTGTAGATATTTTCAGACAAATAACAAATTTTCCTCTAGTGTTTCCTTTGCTTGTAAAAATAACCCAACTGACATGACAAGATGTGTATCGAGAGCACTTCTACGGAAGTGGAGCATTTGCTGAAGTGTCCGTCATATATTGAGTTTCTGCCTTTTTCTCGCTCAGGCAAAATGACTAGGTATTTTGTGAGAAACTAAAATGATCACTACTGAGCTGAAACTATTTACCTTACCCACAGTGCAATCCTAAATGAAGTTACTCTGTTCTAATATCGTTGATTTCAATGGACTTAGAGGGGTGTAACTCAGTTTAGGATTGCACTGTTAGTATTTGTTTCTGTATGATTGCAACTGATCCCTATTTTCAGCCATTTTCTGCCCATTGTGAACATTACTTTGATGTTATTGTCAGAGCCATTTTACTTCTTTGCCCTCACTGGTGGTTACCACACTTTGTATTCCCAGCAATGTATTAAGAGTTTGAAAATGTTGTAAAAAACATCGCTTTAAAAGGGTTTTTGGATACCACGGCTTATAAATGGTTGGAAGACGTCTTCACAGCTAAAGGGGCCAAACAAAGTGCGAACAGTATTTTTTATAACGTTTTTAAACATTTAATACATCGGTGGGAATACATAGAAAGTGCAAACAGTATTTTTTATAACATTTTCAAACTCTTAATACATCTCTGGGAATACAAGTGCGGTAACAGCCACTGTCTCAGTCAGGTTCATCTGTCCATACTGGCATTTAATCTTATTGGCTGTGGAAACCCATGTGATTTTATTGACGGCATCACAGTGCTGTATCTGATGTGATGGCATCATAGACACTCAAAAACAGAATTGTGTGTCACTGCACCTATTCAAATTAAATTGCCTTATGAACAAATGTGGCAAAGGATGGTGAAAGCAAGTAAAGGAAGAAAATCAAAAGTAATAGAATCCAAGGAAATGAAAGGACACCAAACAGCACAGAAACAATAAGAACATTCTGCAAGGTAGGCATTTTATCAATATAAAAAAGCCCTTTTTTTGTTTGACTATGCTGAAGTGCTACTTTCAAAGAAAATACAGAAATATGATAATAGTTGGTACAGACCTAGAAATAGTTTCAATAAAATGAGCAAAATTTCTCACGTGGAGACTAACACAAATTGTCAAACAAATTTCACCTGAAATGAAATTTTAGGCAACTCAGGGGGACTTCCTCAGGTGAAACCATTTGTCAGAATTTCAGGTAAAATTTTAAATAGGACTCACAACATTTCTCAGGTTGTGTCAAGTGCCGTCAAGTCTCAGCCAACTTATGGTGACCCCATAGGATTTTCAAGGAAAGAGGTGGTCTGCCATTGTTTGCCTCTGTGTAGCAACCCTGGGTTTCCTTGGTGGTCTCCCATCCAAGTACAAACCAGGACCAAACCTGTTTACCTTTCAAAATCCAATAAGACTAGGCCAGAGTGGGTATTGTCTGTGTAACTTACCAAATTCATTATTTACTTACCTCAGTAAGTAAATTGTCATATCAGACAACACGTTTCAAGCTAGGGACCCTTAGAACAAGAATTCCCTGTACCACCTTGGTAGCTTGCAAAAACATACTGACCTTCTGGCCTGAAGTTCACTGTCTTTCTGTGCTGCAGATGACTGGAGGTTGGTACTGAGCTCTTAGACCAGCACAAAAAGCCAAGAGGGTTGCATCTAGCCTTCATGCACACTGATGTTCCTGGTTTCTTCACCAATCATTTATTTTACGGTCATTTGACCAAAAACAAAAACAAAAACAAAAAACCAGATCTAATCAGAAGTAACAGAAATTTACAATAAAAACAGTATCAATCAGTCAAAGAACACACAAAGTAAAATATATCAATAAAATCCCATAACTAAAAAGACAAATACACTAGTTTCTATAATGTTTATTAATCAGATATTATCTATTTATAAATTGCATCCTTTCGGACCTTATATATTGCAACACAAAAATTGGCCACACATCTCAAAGTTTGTGGGTTACTGGTTTCTTCACCTGAGGAACTCATTGCCCAGATGAAAATGCTCATAAGCTTTTTCTTCCTTCCAAACCACTCCCCCCCATCTCCAGCATTGATACAGCATTCTAATACACTTTTGAAAGCTATGTGGTAATATGATTAAAGTGGGAGGCATTTCAAGGATTCTATGGCCAGTACCATATAAGAGCCATTCAAACTGTCTCTCTGTTTTTGCTTTTAGATTATGTCTGCATGCATCGTAGAAGTCTCCATCTTAGAAGTGATGTTGCCTTCTGTCTGAGAGAAGAAATATTTTCTAAGGTGCTCCCTGAACCTGCAGTTTTTGTAAGCATTTGTATGAAAAACTAGTAACAACAACTTTCAACCTGCTGTCTAGTTAAACAGCAGCAACTTTTAAATTGATCAAAACATTTTTAATCAGTTCATATAAGGGTGTATCAGTGAAGTCCTAAACAGAGTTACACCCTTCTAAGTTCATGCCCTGGTTTTCACCCATGAACTTGAAAACAGATTGTACTTGTATTCTAAATCTACTTTTTACTTTCCTTATGCCCTGTTGTGATCTTCAGGGTCAGCCAAAAGAATTCCTTAGAGTTGCCTTGAATATCAAGAGCAGGTGTCATTCCAGGAGACTGCTCCCTAATTTTAGAACTGGCTTCCTCTAGAATGCTACCATGCCAAGCTCATTTTAATCCGCAGATACAGTAAGTTAACATATCAAAGAGAAAAAGCTGAATGTAACCCTCTCGAAAATGCATTAATGTATTATGTAGAGTTTTAAATGCTTCTACATGTAAAAACTCAACACACCCATCTCATCTACAATCATAAATCCCAATCCTGAATACTACTAACTCATTAAACATCGTAAATCAATGCAAGAACCAGAGATCTGACAGGCATAGATTCCATGCTGAAGAGTTTAAGGTAATTTGAACTGGTTTGCAGTTAAGAAACTGCACCAGTCAAGGAAATTACCTGCACAGATCTCAAGAGAGGTGATTTTGACCATAAAAGTTATTCTTCGCATTTTGTTACAAAGTGTGTACATTATGGGTCCAGCAAGATCCAAAATGTCCCTTGGCTTTTAGGTTCTAGTATCTAATGGCTTCCAGGACCACTAGACTCAGACATTATAAGCAGGCCCTGCAAAAGTGTTTTTTTTCCTGCCTTCAACCAAAGCTAAAAAGTTGGACAGGAAGGTCCTGTTATGAGCTTTCTATTTTAAATATGTTGGGTTGTGCCCAACTCGACTTGTGCATCTATAAATCAGGGCAATGTCACATCCTGAATTAATAACCAATAGCACAACACACCAGGAAGTGTTTGTGTGCAGGTCCCACTAATTTCCAGGGGTGTTGCACAGGGCATCTTCCTGGTACATTATACCTAAAGCTAGAGTGTTGGATCCCACCAGATGAAGATTCTTATCTGATGAAAAAGAGAAGGTGAATTCTCCTTTGACTAGCAAAGGGGCCATGCTGGGTCTGATGGGGCATTCATGAACAAAAGCCATGTGGGACAGGGGCTGTGGTATGGATGAGATTGTGCGAAAAAGCTGGGAGGATCCAATCCCGTATTTTGGTAGGTATATCCCATAGACTGCCTATGCATATATTTTAGTCCTAGGTATGTATATTTTATTCCTAAACATACACACACACACACAAACTTTTAGATTTCTGGTTTACCACTGTGCCCCTGTGCAGTGATCTGATCTTATCACAAATTCCAATTGTGAAGATTTAAATTAGACTCCAGAGAAAGTGCTTTACATTCCTTTTCAAAAGATCCCTGTTCTGATTAAAATCATATACCCCCCTTTCCCCATCTAATAACTATTTACGTAGTAAAATATAAGAACATAAGAAAGGCCCTGCTGGATCAGACCAAGGGCCATCAAGTCCAGCAGTCTGTTCACACAGTGGCCAACCAGGTGCCTCTAGGAAGCCACAAACAAGACGAGTGCAGCAGCACCATCCTGCCTGTGTTCCACCGCACCCAAAATAATAGGCATGCTCCTCTGATACTAGAGAGAATAGGTATGCAGCATGACTAGTATCCATTCTAACTAACAGCCATGAATACCCCTCTCCTCCATGAATATGTCCACTCCCCTCTTAAAGCCCTCCAGGCTGGCAGCCATCACCACATCCTGGGGCAGGGAGTTCCACAATTTAACTACGCGTTGTGTGAAAAAATACTTCCTTTTATCTGTTTTGAATCTCTCAACCTCCAGCTTTAGCAGATGACTCCATGTTCTAGTATTATGGGAGAGGGAGAAAAACGTCTCCCTTTCCACTCTTTCCAAACCATGCATAATTTTATAGACCTCTATCATGTCTCCCCTTAGCCGCCTTCTTTCCAAGCTAAACAGCCCTAAGCGTCTTAACCGCTCCCCATAGGACAGTTGCTCTAGTCCCCTAATTTTGGTTGCTCTTTTCTGCACCTTCTCAAGCTCTGTAATATCCTTTTTTAGGTGTGGTGACCAGAACTGTACACAGTATTCCAAGTGAGGTCTCTCCATAGATTTGTACAAGGGCAGTATGATATCAGCAGTTTTATTCTCAATTCCTCTTCTAATTAGGGCCAGCATGGAATTTGCCTTTTTTACAACAGCCGCACACTGAGTTGACATCTTCACTGAGCTTTCCACTACCACCCCAAGATCCCTTTCTTGGTCTTTCGCTGCCAGCACAGATCCCATCAGTGTATATGTGAAGTTGGGATTTTTTGCCCCAATATGCATCACTTTGCACTTACTCACATTGGATCTCATTTGCCATTTTAATGCCCATTCTTCCAGTATGCAGAGATCCTTCTGGAGCTCTTCACAGTCCAATTTTGTTTTAACCACCCTAAATAATTTGGTGTCATCTGCAAACTTGGCTACTTCACTGTTTAACCCCAACTCCAGGTCATTGATGAACAGGTTGAAAAGCACCGGTCCCAACACAGATCCCTGAGGCACCCCACTGCTTACATCCTGCCATTGTGAGAACTGACCATTGATTCCTACTCTCTGCTTCCTATTTTTCAGCCAGCTCTCAATCCATAAGAGGACTTGTCCTCTTATCCTATGACTATGAAGTTTGCTTAGCAGTCTTTGGTGGGGGACTTTGTCAAAAGCTTTTTGGAAATCCAAATACACAATATCCAGAGGCTCATTCCTGTCCACATGTTTATTGACACTTTCAAAAAACTCTAATAGGTTAGTGAGACAGGACCTACCCTTACAGAAGCCATGTTGGGTTTTGTCCAGCAGACCTTGCCCTTCTATATGCTTGACAATTCTATCTTTAATAATGCTTTCCACTAATTTACCGGGAACAGACGTTAAGCTAACTGGCCTGTAATTTCCTGGGTCCCCCCGGAACCTTTTTTATAAATGGGTATTACATTGGCCATTCTCCAGTCCTCTAGTACAGAGGCTGATCAAAGGGACATATTACATATCTTTGTTAGAAGCTCAGCAATTTCCCATTTGAGTTCTTGAAGAACTCTAGGATAAATACCGTCTGGTCCCTGTGACTTGTTAGTTTGCAGTTTGTCTAGACGTTCAAGCTCAGGCTTGAATGGAAACCCCTGCATTGACTTGGCCATCAGTATGTGTGCTAACAAATGGAATGAGATGCATCTCCTTCCTCAACTTGACTGGAACCTCTGGTTCTTTCATTTTGCATTTTTCACAACCATTCATCTATGAAATAATTACTTTCTGAGCCTCCCCCCATTGGTGCTCTAAAATACCAGTGTCTTATGCATTAAAAACATGCTTCTCTGTAGTTTTTTTTTTTTTAAGATGTATTGCTAAGGTGGGGGCAATAGAAAACATTTAACATTCAGCATTCAGTCCCAGAGAAACTGCAAAAATCTAATAATGCAGTCCTAAGCAGAGTTATGTCCTTCAGAGTCAGTGAACTCAATTGGCTTAAAAGGGTGCAACTTTGCTTAGGATTGTACTGATGATGTGGGTTAATGAACAGCCAAATCACTTAATTACGAAGTGACCAAGTTCTTGAAAAAAAATGAAATTATGGCTCTCTGTTTGCTCAACCTTGGACGGACGCTGCCTCAAAAACTTTTTAGTCAGGTATTCATGCTAAAAATTGTGATTTAAAAAATCACGATGCACCACTTAAACCCTCAAACATACTTGGGTTAAAGCTTGTGTGTGTGTGCGTGTGAATCTTTTTACACAATATTTTCTATATTTTTTTTTCCATTTTCGTACTGGGAACTCTGGGGATAACAGCCAAAGTTAAGAACTTGTTTTCATGGGACAGCTAAACTTATGCTAACTTAAAGATTTTACAGAAAGCTATTATCAAAAGACTTAAATGACACTGCTGTGGTGCTGATAACCTCATTCAGTACACCTCACTGTATAGAATCCACATGTGATATGCTAAGCAAAGTGTGTCATTGAGTCATAACCAACTCATGGTGACCCCACGAAGTTCAACATCGTGGTGTTTTCAAGGCAAGAGATGAGTAGAGGTGGCTGTTATTGCCTTTCTCTGCATAGCAGCCCCAGTCTTCCATGATGGTTTCCCATCCAAGTACTGACTATGGCTGACCCTGCTTAACTTCCGAGCTCTGATGAGACTGGGCTAGTCAGGGCCATTAGGGCTGCTACTGTGATATGCTGGAAAGATAAAATACATGTGGACCTGCCAGATGTCCCTGTTCTAAACCATGGGGCCATTTCACTGAATCACTTAAGCCTTAGTTCATATGTAATATGAGAAATTTTTGCAAATATTAGGCATTATGAATGAAGAGCCTGAACAAACACTGGATTGGATCCAGCCAGCTTTTTTGTTCAGTCATCCTATCCTAATTAAGCCCCCCACATGGATTTTGTGCATATGGATACCAAGATATCCAGCATAGCTTTTTTGGTGGTCAAAGAGGACCCCCTAGGCCCTTTTTACCACAAGAAGAGCTGGCTGGATACAACCCACTATCTTTAAATAACATCTACCCCCACACAAAGGCTCTTCCAGAGACTCTTCACAATGAGATGCTTTTTAGTTCCCATTCTGAGGTTGCAGAACATTCTACACATGTACACAGAAAAAGCCAATGACCTGGCTTTTGCTGTATGGTCAATCCCAAGAGGGGCACCACAAGAGGAAGGCTGTTTGAGGAATGTAACTGGAGTCTGGTGTTACATGTGAAATATATACTGAAACCCCTACCATAACCGAAGTAAACCTGGTCCTTGTAACAAGGGATGGTAAGGAGGAAAATGGAATTAAAAAAACCTCCTCCCCAGTCTAGAAAATATCATGTTCCTTTTTAAAATGCTTCCAAGGTATTGTAAGAGCCCTCTCACAAACACAGGCTGCACACTTTGAAAGCATATTTCCTTGCGTATGTTAATTTATGACTCCCTGAGATTTCCATAGTCAATGCTCTAGCACCTTTGTAATTCAGCTCTTTGACAAAATGTTTGGTCCACAAAGGATGGGTTGATTAAATTGGGCAGATTGGGATGTGGCAAACTTCAGTCTAAAGTTGTCTTGTAATGAAGGATTTTTAGATGATCCAGGAAATATGTGGAAAACAAGTGACAGGTTTTTTTTAAAAAAATACAAATGGGGAAAGCATGTTCAGGTTTACAACAGAGGATATATGTGGATCCTGTTGAAATCCAATAAATGTTCCACCTTACAATTAACTCCATTTAGAGCTGTTCTTGTCTAGTACATTTGCCATCCCTAGCCAAAACTGAAGCCTTTCTGCCCCCAGCCTGATAATTATTTGAGCAGTAGATTCTTGAGGAATGTAAAAGATACCTTAGATTATCCAGGACTGCTATCATAAAACAAATATATAATTTCTTCCCTATGATCAAAGCAAATGTGGTAATGAGAGTATGAAATTATAGGGCTTTTTTCCTTGCAGAATCAAACAGAAGAGAGAGGAATGTACCACAGACAACCATGCAACACTCTCTCTGCTTCCACCCCATGCTGTAGGCGAAGGATGTTGGGGAGGGTTAGGAAGATAATTTCATGGCATATTCTGAGAAGTGCATGCTCATTAAAGAAGGATGAGATATTCTGGAAATGAAAATACTATAGAAAAATCCCCCCATCAAAGACATTCAGAAAACACATTTAAAACACACACACACATATTTGAATGTAAGGAAGTAGATTCTTTCTCCACTATACATTCCTTTGGGAATGTAACTTTTATTAAATTAAAACATCATCTGTCACATATTTTTGGAACAGTAGTTGGTTTTTTAATACTGTTAAAAATCCATTGGGTTGGATGCAGTGGAAAAGTTCATGACAGGGAATGGCAGAGCAGAACTCTCTCCACCTTCCCCTTCCCCCAGCAGCCTGTTGTTTGTCTTGAAAATCCTCTCTTAAGGTCTGAGACCCCCATGAACAAAATATACAACAATTTCAGGTGGAGCATGGAGATATCTTGGAATTGCAACTGCTCTCCAGATTACAGAGATGAGTTCCCCAGAAGAAAATGGCTGCTTTGGAGGGTGGACTCTATAGCATTCTACTCCACTAATCCCCCCTCCCCAAACCCCACCACCCCTAGGCTCTATCCCCAAATCTCCATGGATTTCCCAACCCAGAGCTGGCAACCCTAAGTGCAAGGAGGATGGAGAATCAGGCAAGAGGACCTCTGGTAAGTTGGTTTGATTCTCCTTAAAAAGGTAGAGAAAGTTGGCATATAAAAACCAACTCCTCCTCTTCCTCCTCCTCCTCTTCTTCTTCAGCCAGCTTTAACTGTTTTGTTCACTCGTTGGAATTTACTTGAGAGGCTGTCCAACAGTTCATTATCATTCTCAAGGTGGGCTGCACTGGCTGTTAATAGAAACATGAATGCAGAATGAATCTCTATGCAGGCAATACTGGGCTATGGGGATGCAGAGTTTTTTCACCAGACATGCACACTACCCTTTGGAACAGGCAGCATCAGATTTGAAAACATGCATGGAAGCTTCGGATCACTGCAATTGGATCAATTCAGGATGTTCACCCCATAGACCTCACTGATTGTGATTCAGTTGGACACCCTGAAATTTCTGATTCGGAAAGAACTGATTACATGAGGGACGGAGGCTAATCTGGTGAACTGGGTTGGTTTCCCCACTCCTACACATGAAGCCAGCTGGGTGACTTTGGGCTAGTCACACTCTCTCAGCCCCACCTACCCCACAGGGTGTTTGTTGTGGGGAGGGGAAAGGAAGGTGATTGTAAGCTGGTTTGATTCTTCCTTAAGTGGTAGAGAAAGGTCATTTATGCATGGTAGCTTTAATCTCCTTTATTCCCTGTTTCAGCCAGGATCAAAGTAACTTGGGTTGGGGAAAACTGTATGCATTGGCTGGAATGATCAGGGACGAAACTGTGTGCTAATGGAGGCATGAATACAGAAAAGCAGCCTCCCAAGTTCAAATCAACTCCCACCCCTTTAAATGCTGTTCTGTAATGGCTGACTTCGTAGTACTCACCCTGAGAGAAGATTTCCTTCCCCCCAGACCCAACTGCAGCATAAAAAAATCATTTTAAGAACAAAAACCAAAAACCAGAGCAATCTGAAAGGGGGGGGGGATTCAAGCCTTGTTTTAAAAAAGCCTTTCTTTTGCTCAGAAAGAGCTCCGAGGTAGCAGGAAGCACTTGAATCCCTGCCTCTTTACACACTGCTTTGTGATTGGCTGTGAGAGAAGCCAATCTTCTGTGCTTCCCCTGTTTGGCTATCTGCATGCTGCCTTGAAGAGGGGTTTGGACAAGGGTGGGGTGAAGCTCAACCTGAGAGCAGAGTATGCATGCTCTGTGACTCCGGAATGAGCCAGGATGAATGGTTTAATTTGGGCCAGAAGAGGAATGGGAAAAGCCGGGTTCATTTTGCATTGAAACAGTGTTGAGCTTCCAAGGAATGAGGTAACGTGCATACTGAAAAATTTGATCCTGGCTGAAACAGGGAATAAAGGAAGGTAAAGCGACCATGCATAAATGACCAATGTCAGCATGTAAAAACCAACTTTTCTTCTTCTTTTTTATTCAAGCTTTGTCTTCTAACAAGGAGAGAAGCTCGTTTGATAGCTGGAGAGGAAGTGAAACCAAAACAGTTGAGTGCCAGAGCATAAATCCCATTGTGCTGATCACAGGTTTTCCAAACAACTCTAAACCCACAAACAATTTCCATTGGTATAGTTGACTCATACAACTGAAAATACCAAGATTGCAAAAATGAGGTCTTACATTTTAGTATTCCTGTTGCTGTTTTCTGAGCCCCTGGCAAATAATAGGCCTTATACATGCTATATAAAAGCTTACATAAGCTTTATAGAGAAAATATTATATTTTTAAAAATCATAAATTGCTAATGAGTCTCTAACCTTGTTTTTCTGTGGGCTTTTGAAAGGACCAGTCACACACCAAACGTCACACCAGTTTGGCAACTGAGATCAAAGCCTCAAGTTACTTAACTCTTTAATAATCCTCCTGAAATTGGTGGGTCTACTCAACTACCTGAAGGAATGCAGGCTTAGTAAATATCCCAGCTATCAACCAGAGCCGGTCTCATCCATCTAAACAATAGAAATTTCCCATTTAAATCACTTATATTTCTAATAAAAACCTAAGTTCCTTTGAAAACCTAATACTGGCAGGGCTTTCACCCTGAAAAGCCCGGCCCAATTAATACGACTTATTCCTAGGGTTGCCAACTTCTGTCTGGGCCTTGGAGACCTTCCCTCCCCCAAGAATTACAACTGATAGCCAGACTAGAGATCAGTTTAGGGCTGTCGATTCGGTTCATCTGAACTGAAAAAACAGCCAAATTTTCCGCAATTTGGGGGTTTTCAGTTCGGATGGAACCGAACTGAAAAAAGGTGGGAAAACGATGCCCCGAATTCAGCAAATTCAGGGCGATCGCTGAATAAATTCGGCAGGTTCGGCATTCCCGAACCTGCCTTTTCCAGCCTTTAAAGACCCACCGCCCACTTTCCCGGGACTCCTGGGAAACCGGGCGGGGGTTTTTTAACTCCCCACCTAGGTTCCAGGGACTCTTGCCTTCCGGCAAGGCGCTTTAAACAGATCTGCGCCTTCCAGCTGGGAGGCGCAGATCTGTCCCCCCCCCATGCGCCTTCACGGGGCTTCCCTGAAGGCTCTCAGGGGGTGCTTTAAACAGATCTGCGCCTTCCAGCTGGGAGGCGCAGATCTGTTCCCCCCAATGCCCTTCACGGGGCTTCCCTGAAGGTGCACGGGGGGCTCTTTTAACAGATCTGCGCCTTCCAGCTGGAAGGCACAGATCTGTTTAAAGAGCCCCCCGCGCGCCTTCATGGAAGCCCCGTGAAGGCCCAGGGGGCTCTTTAAAGACCCCCGCCCCCTTCATGACTCTCGGTTTGAAGTGGTGGGCCCCACCTGGGCAGGCGGCACCCAGCACTTCAAAGACCCGGCCGAATTTTCCCCTGAACTCTGGATCTCACACCGAATTTGGCAGATCCGAAGCGGGGGAGTTCGGACTTCGGCAAGTCCCGAATTAAAAAGCACCGAATTTTGCCGAAGCCAAACTTTACCGATTTTTTTCCCAACAACCCTAGATCAGTTCCCCTGGAGAAAATGGCTGTTTTGGAGGGTAGACTCTATGACATTCTACTGTGCTGAGATCCCTCCCCTTCCCAAATCCCATTGATGGACCAATGATCTGATTCAGTATAAGATAGCTTCATGTGTATTCATCTCGCCATCTGAAAAGGAACTTGTTTGCATTGCATGACGGGAACAGGGGCAAATGGCATTGCCATGTTAGAGCAGAAATCCAGTTGAAGAATGGAAACCTTTGCCCCCAAAATTCAAAAATCATGCACCATCTCAAAACAAAGATCAACGTTTGTCGTTGAGATGTGTACAAAAGAGGCAATTCTCTTAACTTATACTGTTACCCTAACTGACAGAGTAACCACTGAAACTTTCTAAGTGATCAATTTAGGAATTATGTCCAAGGAGCCTTGAAAAGAAAGTGGCTTGAACTACTATTCTACAGTCTGTTCTTTTAGCCTCCATTTTCCTTAGTATGAGAATGAAGACATGCTAATCAGTGGCCCCGAGAGATATAGCATCTGCTATTTTTTAGCTGGATGAGAGTGTCATAGAATTATACAGTTGATTCATCTTCTAATTTTTTAGTTATTACCTATAGCCAAACTATAAACGTGTCAAGTTTTATCTCCTAATCTGTCTGAAGGATGATTAAAGTTTAGGTAAATCTTTATATATAATCAAGAAGTAGCTATAAGCTACAACAACTGCACCTTGCGCTCTACAAGGAAAGATAACAGTACCACTGGAATACCCTTCTCTCCCAGTTGAAGATCATTGAAACATGTGACAATGGGAAGTCCAAATCCTTTGTTCGTTATGTTTATTTACTATATTGGTAGACCATAGTTTTTTCACTGTAAATTACAATATGAATTGTCTACAATATAATACACATGACACAAAAGGAAAAAAAGGGACAGGAAAAGAAGAGGAAAGCCAGCAAACTCAGGTAAGAGATACAGTCATTATATAAAGACCAGATGGAAATAGGGCCGACATGGCATAGTGGTTAGAGCAGTGATGGCGAACCTTTTAGAGACCGAGTGCCCAAACTGCAACCCAAAACCCACTTATTTATCGCCGAGTGCCAATGCGGCAATTTAACCTGAATACTGAGGTTTTAGTTTAGAAAAAACAACTCCTGCACAATGCAGGAGATTCACAACTACCTCCCCACACACACACCCAGTGACCCCCCCTATTCCACGCCCAGAAGATGGCCAAGGGGATCTCCCTCTCATCATCTGCTTACAGTCCTCATAAAAAGGCGCCCAGGGGCTGGCTGTCTTGGCCCTCTTGGGCACTTTCCCCAGCTCTGCAACGTCCGTTCTGGGAAAGGCCAGGCGGGCCAATGGCGGGGGGTCCTTGGCAGGGGCTGAGCCGCCCCCCCCCCGGGCTGCAGCTGCCAGCTGCAATGGAGCCCAGGCTGGGCCAGGAGCCTCTGGGAGGAGGAAGAAGAAGGCAGCGCTGCAAGGGCGAAGTGGTGCGCAGCTGCTTGGGCACAAGTCCCGCCGGCCGCCACCGCAGCACACCCCCCCCCACCGCAAGGGCCGCTCCCGCTCCCCGGCGCCGCTTCCCAGGCCACTCGGCTGGGCTGCGTGCTGGACAGAACCGGGACGGCGGCGGCTCCTCTTGGCTGAGCGGGGGAGGCGCCGCAGGTGACGGCCTGGCCTTCGGGGGCCTTTTGCAGCGGGTGGGCGGGCCTGGCCTCCCTTGCAAGAAGCCGTGTCCCTGCAGCCCCCGGACTGCTACGGTCAACGAGGCCGGGGTAGAGCCTCCTCTGCCGGCACGCGGGTAAGTGGCTTGGGACGGGACTAAAAGTCCAGACGGGCGAGGCAGCGACGAATGGAAGAGGTAGAGAGAGAGCAAGCCCGCTTCCCGAGGGACGGGGCGAGGAACCGGCAAGCCAGCAGCCAGGAGAAGACGGAGCGCAGAGACGCGCCGCCGCACCCCAACTGTAGCCCCGCCGCCCGGTCGCGCCTGCGCCAGTCAGAGGACTTGTCTGGGGGCGTGGGGAGGAGGGCAGGATGTTCCAGCCCTAATAAGGTCTTGGAGGCGAGACTAGAGGGAGGGCTGGAACATCCTGCCCTCCTCCCCACGCCCCCAGCCAAGTCCTCTGACTGGTGCACGCACGACCAGTCGGCAGGGCTACAGCTGGGGTGTGCCGGCACGCCGGCGCATCTCTGCGCTCCGTCTTCTCCTGGCTGCTGGCTTGCCGGTTCCTCGCCCCATCCCTTGGGAAGTGGGCTTGCTCTCTCTCCACCTCTTCCATTCGTCGCTGCCTCGCCCGTCTGGACTTTCGGTCCCGTCCCGAGCCACTTACCCGCGTGCCGGCAGAGAGGGCTACGCATGCCGGGTCGGGCACGCGTGCCATAGGTTCACCAACACGAGGTTAGAGTGTCAAACTAGGACCTGGTGTGTGTGTGTGTAAAGTGCCTTCAAGTCTCAGCTGACTTATGGCGACCCCTTTTTGGGGTTTTCATGGCAAGAGACTAACAGAAGTGGTTTGCCCTTGCCTTCCTCTGTACAGCAACCCTGGTATTCCTTGGTGGTCTCCCATCCAAATACTAGCCAGGGCTGACTTTGCTTAGCTTCTGAGATCTGATGAGATCAGGGTAGCCTGGGCCTGGGGTAGGTGGGTTCAAATCCCTTGCTCAACCATGGAAGCCTTTCAGGTGACCTTGGGCCCATCACAATCTCTTAGCCTAAACTACCCTCATAAAATTGCTGTTGTGAGGATTAGGTGGAGAAGGGGAGAACAATGTGAAAAGCCACTCTGGATCCCCAAACAGGGAGAAAAATTGTATGTGTGTGTGTGTGTGTGTGTGTAATTAACCATACTAAAGGGGATAACTCTGGAAGAAGAGGAGCCCCAGGGCAGTTAGATCCCAACAAGGCTGATGGAAATGATGTTGATGTTTCTCCTCTTCATATTAATGTTAATGCCTATATTGTGATTTATTTTATATTCACAAGGGACCCATGAGAACTCACTTGGGAGTCACATTCCTTGCCCCTGTATCACCCACTCCTCTCTGTATCATTTTCTCTCCCCATGGCAGCCTCCATAGCCTCACCCCTTTCTATGGGGATTAACGCATGGGCAGAACGTTCTTGGTTCGCTCCCTTATCTCACAATATTTTATTCTGAGACAGGATAGTCAAACGCATGACACTAGTCCATCCCACTATAAGTCCGAAGCAAGTCGCTGCTGGCGGCTCCCCGTGCATTTGAGCCACCCATATAATGTGGGATAGTAGTGGAGTGACCGCCGTGTCATTGCCCAAGGATTGGCTGAGGGGTTATCCAATCAAAGGCCAATTCTCCCCCTTTTTTTCTTGGGACACCAGCGTTCCGGTATACCATCGTGATGGTGTGAAGCACCCCCCCTACAGGGCTGGTCGGGGAGTGCGTTTGTCTGGCCTGGAGAGGGTCGGGGCTTGAGGCGCCTCTTCAGCCTCAGACCAGTCCGAGGGAGAGTCTGAGCTTTCCTCTCCCTCGGAGGCTACCCGGGTGGCTCTATGCTCAGCCAGCCTGGGTCACAGCCCGCTTCCTCCCTGGCTACAGCTCTCCTCTGGCCTTTTATACTCTTCAGGCCAGAGAAGCTCCCCCCCTTCCACCCTCTGCCCTCCCCCCCGAAGTGCATAAAAGGAGCTCTCCTTCCCCGTCGCGTCACTTCGCTTCCTAGCCAGCAGCGCAGCCCGCACCTGCCCCGCCCTTGCTCACCCGCAGCTCAGCTGTTTGTCAGGCTGGGAGCTTGAACAAAAGGAGGTTAGTAGCAGGCTAGTCGTGTGATTACACGCACGCCGGCGTTCCGGTAATGTAGCGAAATAAAAAAAAGTAGTGGTTTAGCACAGAAAAGATCGCTAGAAACCAGGGATTGCTTAACCCCCCCTTTTTTTTGCTTAAATCACGCCTAAGGTGGGTCCGATGCGCTGCCCTCGAATGGTCATGCATTTAGACCACGGGAATTTGCTACAGTAGAATTATATATCTATTATTAGATAGATATTGAGGTGGAAGAACCATGATAAAAAGAAGGGGGAAAGGGATGGCTCAAAAGGTTGATTTCCACAGACCGAACATATGTGCCAAGGAAGCGTAGTGATTTTTGCCATTGTTTCACACCCCCTTTAGACCCCCACTTTACCTCCTTGTTCTTAAGCAAGTTGGGGAGTTCACTAGGCTGCCTCAAGAACCAGGAAAGTTCTGTTCCATGAGTAGAGTTTCATGTCTAGCATTTTAGAGCCAACTCAAAGCATTTTTAAAGACTTTGTTTTCACGTAACTGTATAATGCTGAGGACCTGTGTACATGTTATTCTATTCATGTCCTGGTGGCTTCCTCTTAGTGACTATACATACACATGTAGGGTTGCCAGGTCCCTCGTCGCATCAGTGGGAGGTTTTTGGGGTGGAGCCTGAGGAGGGCGGGGTTTGGGGAGGGGAGGGACTTCAATACTATAGAGTCCAATTGCCAAAGCTGCCATTTTCTCCAGGTGAACTGATCTCTATCGGCTGAAGATCAGTTGTAATAGCAGGAGATCTCCAGCTAGTACCTGGAGGATGGCAACCGTATACACATGTGAAGACCTGTTTGTAAAGTCTGGTGGTGATTACTGTGAGATTCCGTCCTATTGTATGTGGTTTCTGCATCTGAGCAGCATGCTCTGTGGGGGAAGTCAGGTATTAGGGGAAAAACTCATAAACATCTAAACAAAGTAGGAAAGAATCACATAGTTAGAAGAAGGCCAAGATGTGAGAGTGAGGAGATAAAACATCACAATAAAGAATACAGGTAACATAATGAATATATTCTGCTTCAAGAATGCCAAGCAGAAATTTCATAGCTCGCTATTCCATTCCACCATATCTTCCTGCTTTGTTTCACTGGCAAACTTCATGTTCCAGATTTTGGAATGCAAAGTCCAATTTTGCAGACATTAGTAGCACTCGAAGTGTGTGGAACTACATATGTGATTTTTTTTTAGCTTTCTACTTGTTACAGAACACCCTTATCTACTTTGATGTTCTTGTCAGTGGAGTTCAAATGAATATATACATAGATTAAATATAATAAAAATTGATCACCCTTTATCACAAAGACTCAGGATGGCTTACAGCACAAGGCCAAAAACATTCTTAAAAATGAAAATTCTCCAAGAATAACAAAAATGCTACAATGTTAATGTTTCCATGGGTATTTAAGTTTAACCATGACCACATCCGTTTTTCATACACATAAGCTCACATGTAAATCTGCAAGTCAATCATGGTAAAAAACAGAACATTTAACATTCAATAAGCAGTATTGTTGTAGCTTTACATGGAAAGTAAGTTTGATGGGCAGCGCCAGTGTCTAAGCCAGAGAAGATCCCTAGAGCAAGGTTACCACTGCATTCTACGGGAAGCATCTGGCTGCAAATGAGAATATTATCATTACTTTTGAGTCCTGAAGGAGCCCTTGTTGAAATAATAAAGTTTTACAGTTGTTCTAGCTAAAGTCCAATTAAAATACCCTTTTTATTCTTAATAGGAAGCTTGAATCAACTGTGAAAGCTCCATTGCCAAGACAGGATTATGGGCTTTGCTATCCTTGGGGTTATAATTTAGTTGAGAGGGAAAATGTATAAAATACTTATGAAATTTTAATAGATATCCAGTACAGAATACAGATGTGAATTTTAGAAGTTGGGGGAAGGAATATCTGGCATACTTGGGGCCTTAGTTTGCATGTCACTCTACTGGCAAAATGAGCTTTTGGATTGCACAAGATGTTTTCTGGTTCCCTGCAGGAAATGTTGGTGGTGCTATGGCATCCTGAAAAATTCATGTGGATGTTCAGTGCTTGATAGGTAAGAAAACGTGAGAACAGAAGGGGCCTTCTCAGTAATGGCACCAAAATGTTGGAACTTTCTCTCCGAGGAGATTCACTTGTCTCCTTCTGTTGCTGTTATTCACCACTCAGTGAAAACACTTTTGTTTTGCTTGGCCTTCCCTCAGTGACCCCTCCTTCCTCCCCAATGTTTTCACTGTTTTTATCTTTTGTACTTAAGTTCTGGTTTTAACTTGTTTTAAAGAATGTGTTTTTTAATGGCTTTTAAGATTTAATTTGTTTGTTTTATTTTGTTAGCTGCCTTGGAAGCCCTATGGGGCAGAAAGCCATGGTAAAAATCTTGTTAATAAAAAATATACTTGGAAAATTGTGATATGTGCATATTCAGTATTTTTTAATTGTTTTCATAGTTGATGGATTACATTATTTCATTATTACAACAAGAAAAGAAAGGAAAATAGTAATGCTCAGCTTACCCATTACCTCCACTTTGTAACCCTCCATCTCCCATCACCCCCCTTCACCCATGAATGACTCCCGTTGATTAATCTCTTAGATTTATACTTTAACTTAACTTACCCTGTATTTATTTATTTTGCTTACAACCCCTTCATCATTTTTGTAAAATCTGCTGTTTTTGCCCAATATATAAATGTTTTTTGCCATTGTTTCTTAAATACTTCTATATCTTTTCCTTTCAGACTATTTGTAATTTTATCCATTTGTATATAGTAAATCAATTTATCTCTCCAATCTTTCATATAAAGTTTTTTTCCCCTTTCCAAGATTTAGCAATTATCAGTCGCGCTGCTACAAAACTATACTGTCAAACTGCTTTATCTTCCTTTTTAATATATTTCAGGAATAAACCTAGTAAAAAGTTTCTGGTTCCTTCTTTATCTTACTCTGTATCAAATTCCCCATTTCCATAATTACCCTTTTCCCAAAAAAAATTAATTTTTCCGCACGTCCACCAGGCATGATAGAAGGTACCTTTCTTCTCTTTACATCTCCAACATTTATCTGCATTCATCTGCATATTCAGTATTGAATTGATATGGTAGCGCCCACTCCCTTACTCCTTCTGAACCTTTCTCTGCTTCCATATGCAATGAGCCATGTTATATAGTTACTATTACCAAGGGTGGCCAACTCTGGGCTGGGAAATTCTTGGAAATTTGGGGGTGTACCTAGGAAGGGTGGAATTTGAGAAGAGGGACCTCATCAAGGAAAATGCCACAGAGTCCACCCTCCAAAGCAGCCATTTTATCTAGGGGAACTGATCTTTGTCATATGGAGATCAGTCGTTATTCCAGGAGATGTCTAGCCCCCCCTGGAGATTGGCAACCCTACACCACATTCAATAATGCTGCTTTTTTCCTGTGGAGGGAAAAAGCCAATAAGAAATTCAGTCACGAGTCTGACTGGCTCCTAAACCTACAAGTAAGTGATAAGGGATATTATATGGTGTCCGAGTTGATTCATTTGTCTAAAAAGTAAGCAGAATAAAAACCCAAACTTCAAAGTAGCTTGAAGACCTTATAGCCTAAAGCAGCAAAATGGAGCAGTTTAAGCCACAAGCAGAGCTGGGCTTAAAAGGTGGCCTTGGGGGAAATTGCACAGGTGGATGAGCTGAGCTACACCTGTCACAAAAGCCAATGGCCAATTAAAGGGTTGCAAATGGCTATCATGATTTATTTCATATGGGACTGAATGTGGAGGGATGCTCATATATTATATCATAGCTACAGGCCTGGTTCAAGGTATTTCATGTTGACTTATGGTGCATTGGAAGCATTAAGTCTGTTTAGGATTGTTGTGTTAAATGTCCTGAGCCCAGGGCAATTGGGGAACACCTCCTAGGTGAACCATATGGGGAAAGGCCAGATGTGTGTCCCTTTTCTACATAAAATGAAGTATTTATGGGGCTGAGCCAGGGCATTCTCTGTGGTGGCCACACAGTTCTGGAAGCAGGCTCCTAGAAAGGTCTGCCAGACTGTCTCACTACTGGAATTTAGGCACAGAATCTAGCCCTTTAATGACCTTTGACATTTTAAAGCATTAGACAATATACACACACATGCATACATGAAGCTGCCTCATATTGAATCAAGCCATCGGTCCATCAAGGTCAGTACTGTCTATTCAGAATAACAGTTGCTCTCCAGGTTCTCATGGAGACATTTTTTGCGTCATCTATGACCTGATCCTTATAAGTGGGGATGTTCAGGGATTAAGCCTGGGAATTTTGGCATGCAAGCAGATGCTTTGCCACTGAGCCACAGCCCTTCCCATAAACATTATAAATGCATGCAGTTGCTTCTGTATTTTTTATAGCGCTGGGCAATGGGCAACCCTTTATTATGAGTGCCAAATGAAATACAACATCTACCTGTGAAGGTGGAAATGGGTTGGCAAACAAGGGGGATAGTGGTCCAGGCAGAATCAGGGATGTGCACTGCTCGTATTCAGATTCTGTGTATAATGGTTTGAAGCTTTCATTAAGACTGGGAGGGAAGGATGTGATAAGTACTATGTTAACCTGACAGCCTGCGACATGCCGCGCCACTACTCAGAAGTGTGTTTGTGGCATCTTTGTGGGTGGCGTAACATTTGAATTGGCCTTAATTAAGTTGAAAATGAGACTCGAGTGACGACGAGCCTCATTGTGAAACTTTCTTATCAGCCGTATACATAAAATCTATATTTTCCCCAACCAATTGAAGTTCCATTTCCTGCCTGATGATCCATGAAGTGCTAACAGCTTGGGGGGCCACAATGATGGCAGAAGAGCTCTTAGGGGGAGCCTAGCTGTGAATAGCAAAGAGAGAGGCAACAAGAAGGGCTATAAAAAGGGTATATTTTTGTTAGGCAGTTTTTTAAAAAAAATTAAAAAGATTATTTAAAAGGAGTTAATATATTACACAAATAAACTGATTGACTGCATTCAGTTGGCAGTGAAGCCATTTCGAGGGCGCCAGATCGGTATTCTCTTGCCATAATGGCAGTGATAGCTCATCGTCTTTGCTTCCGTCCTCGTAATCATATTTTATTTTCTTTACCAGAATTCTTTGAGTAATTGCTAGTGGCATATAGACTACATCACAGATGTTGGAACAAAAGATACAACAAGTACACTGAGCGTTCATTTGTCATTTACACCCAACAAAGGTTGGCAGCTGTTCTTCTTGCTGCAGCTGCTTAAAGGTCTCGCTGTCCTCTCTGGCAGTAATGATGATCTGTGGAGACATGGCAAGGCAACAATGCTCTTGTTAATTATTCCATTCGACTTAATTGTGCTTGCCAGCCAGCATCCCAATCAGAAGATATAGGATGTTATTGGGAGGAAGCTATTTTAACTGCTCTGACAACACTTGAGGAATGTTTGCAACACACAGTCAGACAGCTCATGCACAATTTAGCCAAAAATATTTTTTAGGATACCTTTTCAGAGGATTCAGCATTCGACACGCTGGTGGTGAGGGAGGGATCACTTGCCAGCATGTGAGGGGCAGAGCAGAGACTGGTACTTTAACTTGGAAATTAGCAGCACAACCCCAAAGAGTTACGTACTTGCATAAGTACGTACAAGTTGCAACTGACACTTGATGACCCAGCAAGGGGCTTTCAAGGCAAGTGAGAAGCACAGGTGATTTGCCATTGCCTTCGTCTGCAGAGTCTTCCTTGGTGGTCTCCCTTCCAAGAACCAAGCCTGCTGAGTTTCCAAGAACTGACAAAATCGGGCTACACCATGCCACCTTCCCTTCCCAATTTAAGTCACACCTTTCTAAATCCATTGAAGTCAGTGGGCTTCAAAAGGTGTAATTCTGAAAAAGGTCTGAAAAAGCATCTACAGTTCTATGCTTTCTCCCAAGGAATGTTAAATATACATATAGTTTATTTGTGGCCTGAAAAGTCTCTCATTTTCCCCAAGAGCTCTCTCGGAGCTACAATTCCCAAGGTTCCCTAGGGTATTGTGATCTCAGATAAACATCCTATGCATATTTAATCCAAAGTTCTTCCGATTTTATTCTGATTTTATTCAATGGGGCTCACTCCTAGTAGGAAAGTGTTGTTAGGACTGCAGCCTAATTCAGGAGAGAGAAGGTGTTTTGCATTTACGGATCAGACAAATGTACAAGTTTTCAAGCTTTGAAAGATTTTCCCAACCACTGTATGTTTGCTTATACAGTCTAGTGATGTTGTTTTCTGTGCTGCACATAGTCCAAAGATTAAGGAGGTGTAAATTAAGAATGCGGAGAACTTTGATATAAACAGGTTCGACGAACACTGTTATCAAACTGAACATTCATCTTTAGCAGGCAGACTGAACGGTATCACCTGGGGCTGCCAACTCCGGTTTGGAGATTTGGGGGTGGAGCCTGGGGAGGGCAGGGTTTGGAGAGGGGAGGGACCTCAGCAGGGATATAATTCAATAGAGTCCACTTTTCAAAGCTGCCATTTTCTCCAGGAAAACTGATCTCTGTAGTGTGGGGATCAGTTGTAATTCCGGGAGATCTCCAAACCCCACCTGGAGGTTGGCAACTCTACCTCGCCCAAGGGTCGTCAACAGCCTGTGGTACTGAGTGAGCTGGTCAGTGGCTCAAGGGCCAGACCAAGAATTGGAACTGTGTTGTATTTTTCTTTTTGATTTGTCTAAAGTATATTCTTCTTTTTAAGCTGAGTCCCCAGTGTGGGAAAGAGCAGGACAGAAACACCTACATAAATAAATAAATCTACAAAAGCAGCACCAAAACGGAGAATGACAAACACTTTCAAAAATATAAATGGATATAAAATGCAAAAAACAAAAAAAAAAACAAAAAACAAAACCAAACAAACCAGAGGACATACACTCCTCCTCAGTCATAAATGAATGAGGTGGCCATCAGCAAGTCATTATAATCAGGAATGATTAGAGTTGCCAACCTCCAGGTACTAGCTGGAGATCTTCTGCTATTACAACTGATCTCCAGCTGATAGAGATCAGTTCGCCTGGAGAAAATGGCTTCATTGGCAATTGGACTCTATGGCATTGAAGTCCCTCCCCTCCCCAAACCCCGCCCTCCTCAGGCTCCACCCCAAAAACCTCCTGCCGGTGGTGAAGAGGGACCTGGCAACCCTAAGAATGATACCGTACCTTGGAAGGGTAGGGTTACAATTTTTCCTTGCTAACACTACTGGGGTGTAGGTTTAAAAATGAGATTAACAGTGGAAAATCCAGTCCAGAGACTGAAAAATACCAGTAGCTAAGAACAGTAATGTTCCTATAAAATCGGTTCTTTCTCCAGGGGAGTTGATCTCTGTGATCTGGAGAGCAATTGTAATTCTGGAAGATCTCCAGGCCCCACCTGGAGGTTGCCAACTCTAGCATCACTCTCACTGAGCTCCCGCTCTTCCTCAAACTTTGCTGACCCCAGCGAGTGCCCTGAAAACCTGTGCAATCAATGTAGGGAAACTTATTGGTTACTGATGAAGGAATGCAGCCCCAAGGGTCATAAATGGGAAATTAAAGGAAGCTCAGTGACACGGTGCATGTTTAACCCATGAGATTTTTTTATATATATAGCTATAAAAATTTAGAAGTTAAGGAAATGGCTCCATTTATAGCTATCAAAATTTAGAAGTTAAGGAAATGGCTGTTTGGGTGTCTGTACCCAGACAGGCAAAAGGCAATGGAGTGCAAGATGTTAACAGAGTTACTCCTGTATTATCAGCTGCAAGGAAACACCCTGTTTGATTTGAGTGACCTGCTTATTTCTTTGCAGTTGCAAACCAAAGAAACAGCCATTTGTGCAATTGAATACTTCTGAATTATTTGACCTAGGTGCACAGATTGCCTGTTTCGATAGGCGACCTCCTGCCCTCTGCCTTGGTCCCCCTGCTGCTGCTTGAAAGGGCGTCAGGAGGAAAGGAGCTGAAGTGGTGTCCTTGATGCCACAATGTCACTTCCGACCACGTAACCAGAAGTGGCATCACCGTTTTGTGGGACACTCCAGGATTCCCACAAAACCCTAGAGGGTACCACTGAAATATTGCAAGATTTTAGTATATCTGTGCTCCACAGTCTCCTGAGGATTGTGTAGGTTCAAACCAAATCAAACAATAGTCAAACATTGCAACTGATGAATAGACCATCAGCTGAACCAGCAGACAATTTAATGTCTGTAGTCTAAATATTTGTCATTCTTCTCTGAGCAGAGTGGTCACCATGACCCTTTCCTTCCTCATCCCAAAATCAGAAGCAGAGATTTTAAAAAGTTTTTTTTGTGTGTGAAAACCCTTTGAACTATCTATAACACACCAGATTTATGTCTGATCTCAATTGTAAACCTACATGTTCCCTGTAATCCCAAGGAAGACCCATGAAATATCATGCATTGCTGAGGATTTAAGTTCCTTCATTTATCTTCCCAGGATTTGCATTGCCGGAGCTGCAGCAAACAGCTCACAAAGTAATCCAAATGTGCAATTGCACCTCTTCTGATGACAGTATGGAATGAGATGATTTAATATGGCAGAATGGGGACATCATCTTTCTGCCTAATACAAACTGATCCTAGCTACTTCCAACTGCTATGAAATATGAACATGCCAGTTTAGGAAAGGCCCAATTAGCCTGCATATGAAAAATCATTAGCTTGCTTACTCTATTGGAAACTGTATGTTCAGAAATCAAGCACTGGGCTTTCCAAATGGCTGGTAGCCTCAGAGGGAGACCTTCTGCCATCTTTGCTCTTTATTTAGGATATTTTTGTGCTGCCTATTCAGAGTCCTGCTCAAGGTAGTTAACAATTAAAACACAACAATATAAAAACAAGACATTGGACATAAACAGCATAAAAATATCCATAAAATAGAATCATAGAATCATAGAGTTGGAAGGGACCACCAGGGTCATCTAATCCAACCCCCTGCCCAATGCAGGAATTTCACAACTACCTCCCCCCCACACACCCAGTGATCCCCTACTCCATGCCCAGAAGATGGCCAAGTTGCCCTCCCTCTCATAAACTGCCTCTCATGAACTGCCTACGGTTATAGAATCAGCATTGCTGACAGATGGCCAAATTAAATGGAATTAGACCATTTAAAAAGCTGGTAAAATGAAAAACCTCTCTCTCGCTGTCAAATCACATCTGACTTATGATGACCTTTGGCAAGGGTTTTAAGGCAAGAGAGGTTCAGAGGTGGTTTGCCATTGCCTGCCTCCATGTCACAATCCTTATATTCCTTGGAGGTCTCCCATCTAGGGCTGACCTTGCTTAGCTTCTGAGGTCTGGTGAGATCAGGCTAGTCTGGATAAAAAGATGTGTTTGGGCTTGGTGCCTAAAAGAACGTAAAGTAGGAACCAGGCAAGCCTCAAGGGGAAGAACATTCCAGAGGTGAGATGCCACCACCTTTGAAAGTGGGTGCACAGAGATCAGGGTTGAGAGACAGATCTTAACTGGATAGTACAGGAAGAGACAGTGCTTCAGGTACTTGGTCCCAAACCATTTAGGGCATTAAAGGTAAGAACCAGCACTCTGAATTGTGCCTGGAAAGTGGAAACAGATGTGTAACCCTCACAGACATTTCAGCACAGGGGTGATATGGCCAGATGCCCAGTAATAGTGGCAATTGCCCAATTAAGACCCTGCCCACCATCCTTCAGCTGGCCGGCAGGTGGAAGCAGGCCAGCTGGAGGCGGGGCAATCCTTGCACGTGGGTGGGGGGGAAAGGAGGTTGTGCTGCCATAACATTACTTCTGGGTTTACCTCAGAAGCAACAGAGTTTTTGGAGAAACGTGCTAGATCATCACTGTCGCTTCCGGGGTAAACCAGGAAGTGACATTTTCATGGTGCATGCAGATCACCGCCCCTCCCCACAACAAAGTTCCCGTCGATGCTGAGGGATGACCTGGCGACCCTATCTTTAACCAACCTCTGCAAATAGACTGGCTGCTGAATTTTGGACCAATACAAGTTTCCAGACTGTTTTCAAAGGCACGGCCATGTCGAGCACAGCACAGTAATCTAATCTGGAAGTGATACGACCATAAATCACTGTGGCCAGATCACACTTTTAAATGAACAGTTGTAGCTGGAGAACCCGATGGAACTGACAAAAGGCGCTATGTCGCATAGAGGAGTGATGGAGTTGACAGGTCCCCCATCTCCTCCAGCAAGAGGTTTTTGGGGCAGAGTTGAGACAGGGATCACATACGCACAGGTGTGCTGACGTAATCACATCACTTCCTGTTTACACCCGGAATGCCGCATCGCAATGGGCCTCCAATCGCAATGGAAGTTTGAGTGGCAAAAGGCCCATTGCAATGCACTTACAGCCAGAAGTGCCGCATCGTAACAGGCCTTCCTCTTCCTGCTTATTCTATTGCCTACCCATTCTTGCCATTTACTTAATATTAACCCCTTTCTCAGCTTTGCCATTGTGTAATTGTTCTCTCCCTCCAGCCACCATCTTTATAAGAGTATGTAGTTGAGAAGCTAATTACATGTAATGGGGCCAGTGTGTTGGAATGCTGACATCATATAAAGCTGGGGTAAGGGGGATTTTAAAGTAAAGAAACTGAAAGTTTGTTTATCCTGCCTTTCTCCCCAGTTAGGACCCAATGTGAAAATACTGAAGAAAGAAACTGGAGACATGCACAACAGATCTCTCTCTCTCTCTCTCTCTCTCTCTCTCTCTCTCTCTCTGCCAGATTTCCTTGGTGGCTATAGACCACAACCCTCAAGCTAAGGACCAAACACCATGAGACCTTTAAAACTAGTGGCATGCTTTCCCCAAGGCCACACAGCAGCTGTAGGAAATATCCATTTAAAAATCTGTGTGTGTGTTTGTGTGTGTGTTTGTGTGTGTGTGTGTGTGACAATTCAGCTCAGTGCTTTGTACGCAGGATGGAGGGGACCTGGCTCATTAAATGATGCACCATGCAGTGGTGGCCCTTACAGCCAAAGGTCTTACATCTCTGGCCACATAATGGTAGAGTTGTCAACTCCCAGCTGGGAATTTCCTGGAAATTTGGGTGTCGTTCCTGGGGAGGGAGGTTCAGCTGAGGTGTGATGCCATACAGTCCACCTTCCAAAGCCATCCTTTCTGCCAGAGGAACAGATCTTTGTAGCCTGAGATCTGCAGGCCCCTCCTGAAGTTAGGCAACTTAAGGCCCAGGCCTTAAGTACCTCCAACAGCAGAGAAACAGTCTGGATCTTAAAAGCTAGCAGCCATCTTCCCACAATTCCCCAGCCCCTGTGTTCCCTTTCTCTCTCACAACACCCACTCTTGGTCATGGGGAGGGGAGCTACATCCAGTACCAGAGCCTCATTTTAGGGTCACCAGTAGGGTTGCCAACCTCCAGGAACTAGCTGGAGATCTGCTATTACAACTGATCTCCAGCCACTAGAGATCAGTTCGCCTGGAGAAAATGGCTGCTTTGGCAATTGGACTCTATGGCATTGAAGTACCTCCCCTCTCCAAACCCTGCCCTCCTCAGGCTCTGCCCCAAAAATCTCCAGGTATTTCCCAACCCAGAGCAGGCAACCCTAGTTGCCAGGGAGGGCTTGGCAACCAGAAGAGATACTTACTATTGGCAGGGGTCTTTGTCAGAGATGTATCACTTCCCATGAGCCCAGAAGCGACCTCAGTGTGTCACTTTAGTTCTATGGTTAAACCATAGAGTTTTCCCCAAATGCCAGAGCATCCCCAGCATTCCTCGGCAGCATGCTGACATCATTTCCGGGAGCACAGGTCATGATGTCAGCATGGGATTCTGCCAATGTCCTGCCTCTGTTTCCTCAGTGGGGGAATGGCAAGCCTGGCCTTGTTGGGAGAAAAAATAGCTGGGAGCAGGAATTTGTGAGTGAAAAATGGAGGAAGGGGGAAGATTTCAGAGCCTCTCATCTGCACTTGGGCCTTTCCGAACTCTCTAAGCCCACGTGGAGGCAGGCAATGGCAAACCACCTCTGAACGTCTCTTGCCTTGAAAACCCTACGGGGTTGCCATAAGTCATCTGTGACTTCATGGCACTTTCCACCACCACCACTTCTGCTCTCACACTTTGTGTGTATTTGGCAGTGATCCATATAGTTTACACCTGATAATTGTTATCTTGTTTTCTTTTTTCTAAGCCTTAAGGGACATTCTCAGATCATGGATTTATGTACCCCCTAATACAAAATGAAGCTGTTATTCAGAGAGCAACATTCTCCCGCCCCCAATGAAATACAAGGCCCCCCTTGAGTGGAATCCTCCTCAGCAGCTGACATTTTCCTTTTCCCTTAGCCCTAATGGCAACCTGGAAACATAATTATCCAATCAGAGAAAGTTGATTGAAATTTAGCCGTGTAAATTTATTGACATTCTATTCCAATTTGTTGCTCTTTTTCCTACTCTGTAGACAGCATCTCAGTGCTGAATTATTTATTTGTAATCAGCACTTGTTTGACATAGAATTGGCATGCCACTTTATCTAGATGAACAAAGGATAGATTGATGGGGAAGTGCATTTACATAATGAACATTTAATCCATTCCTTTGAGAAATGCTTTAGCATTACTTTATCTAAAAATTGCAAGCAAATGCTGCAGTCACACTTTTCTTTTCTGCTTTGACATGCTGGCTAAATTCTGTCATTTAAATAAACAGCAAAATATCGACTTTTTTTATTCCTGACATTTTCATAAATGCCTTTCTCGTATGTAATGAAGTTGCTTCTACCTCAGGTCTTTACACAGCATGGCCCAAAATCCAATAGCTCCCTCCCTGGCTGCTTTTTAACATTAAAAGAAGTATTTTAGGAGATTTGATCATACATTTCTCACATAATGAGAAGTTTTACCCTCAGAGGAAATGGGTTTTGCCCTATCCCCCCCCCCCCCCGTCAGAACAATCCTCTGGAAGATAGTGCTAGTTCTCACAACTGTGGAGGCAGAAGTAGAGCTGTTTCCTGACTACAGCACTTTGGGATTCACCATTGTGGAATTCACTGCCAATGATGACTACTAGCATAAGTGGCTTTAAAGGGGGGGGGGGGCGTTAAGCAGATTCATGGAGAGGTCCATCAATGGCTATTCGCCAGAATTACTAAATGGAATCTCCACATCCGGAGGCTGTAATATGTCGAATACCAGTGCTAGGAGGTAACATCAGTGGACTTCTTTGACCTTTTTATCAGCCCTGCAGAACAACTGGTTGGCTACTTACACAGAATTATTAAGGTAGAAAAACTTGGGAAAATATAATCGCCCACTCATTGTATGAAGTAGTCCACTCTACCATTTCTGCTGTTTGCTGAGTTAGACTAGGATCTGGGAGTCTCAGGCTGCCATGGAAACTCACAGGGTGACAGTGGGGCTAGCCTATCTCACAGGGTTGTTGTGAAGATAAAATGGAGGATAGGAGAATAATGTTATAAGTTGCTTTAGGTTCCCATTAGGGAGAAGATTGCGTAATCAATCAATCAATCAATCAATCAATCTCAGTCCATATTAACACTTCATTCTACACCAGCTCATAGATATAAGGTAAAACTTACACAGCTTGTGACAAGCTTGGCTCATGCGCTGGCCTTCTTATCAATGCACAAATTTGAGTCTCAATGCCATCTCTGTTCACTATACCTCACAGGCTCTATTTCATTGTAAGAATTTTAATCTGAGCCTATGGTTGTCTTCATAGGAGCTGCTGTTCAGTGTTAATTCCCCCCCCAACTGATGGTTAATAACAAAAGGGCTATGTGAATTTAGGTGTTTATGTGTGTGTTTTTAATCTTGTCATAGTATGTGTATGACTATTTAAGGAGCTCTTGAACACTATACCAGGAAAAAAGAAGCCCCTATAATTGAGGTACTTGTAAACTACTATTTCATCTTACAAATAATCATACAGAATCACTTCACAAAATTATAGTAATTTAGGAAACACTGGGTACTTTCCATCTGGGATCTTCTACTCAGCTAATGCCATGGAATATTTAGATGTCTGTCTTTTAAAATGTTACAAGCTCATGTACTGCAGTAGTAAAGAACAGAAGCTGTAAGATGGAAGGTCCCTAGCTAAAAATTTACCTCACTTTTAAATTCCCTCTGTAACCTTGGCAAGTCACTCTTTATCACATGGCGAATCAGTTCTTTCTTATGTCAACGACAGCCTATCTTTCAGGGTTGTTGTGAGTTTATTCCTGAGAGAATATATATGAAGTGCTATAAGTGCTTAGTGTGGTATAAATAATAAATGTTGCTCTTTGGAACTGTTTTGAGAGTGAGTGCTAAGGGATAAAAACCTATAGCAGTAGTCATTTTAGCCAACAAATCATATTCCTTTGTTATGCATTCCAGTAGTCTGTTGGGATTGTTATATGAAGTTTGTGTCTGCAAATGTACAAATGAGGGAAGGTTTCCTGAAAAACTGGCTGCGTTGGAGAATGGTGCCTCACCCACTCCATATGAATGGCACTTCACAAGCTGTGCAGGTCCCTTTAAACACACAGCAGTGGTTGACATCAGTGCCAGCCAACACCACAGCATCTGGTAATGTGTTTTGGCATGTTACTACAAAAATGCTGCTTTGCCAACATACTATGTTAATAGTATCATTTTTATTCATTGGCTTTCTGTCAAGGAAGCACCCCTGGATAACCAACAATAAATCAAGAAAACTCACATCCCAAACAGCTAGAATAATAAGAAAACTATTAAAGTGGAGTGTAGATTCCCACCTCCCCAGTATTTTGGTTGAATGGTGGCATGCTACAGTGTTCTTGCTCCACCCCAACAGTAAGCGTGTAGTCGAGCCAGACTAGAGTTGCCAACAGGCCTGAAGAAAAATGTCCTGTCCCTTTAACAGAGGTTTAATTTGTGGAAATGGGCAGCTCAACCTTTTCATGGAATGGAAGTAAATGACATCACCTAGTAAATAACATCCCATTATATATCTATTAAAGTGACAGGAGGTTTTTGTGTCCAGGACTGTTGGCAACCCAAGGCCTATTTTCTACAGGCTTTTTAACCTACTTAGGCTTCTGAAGGCAAATGGATTTTAATGGTTTCACACACCTTAAGGATAATACACAACAACCGCAACAATGACAATAAAAACCATATAGGATCAAAACAGGTTTTGGAAAACCTGGATTAAATCTTCATGAACTGCAGGAGAATAGCATTTTATCCTTGAGGTGTGTGAAAACTTAAAAAAAACAAAACATTCCCCTTCAGAAGCCAAAGCAGGTTACAGAGCCCATATGAAAGGGAAGTTATTTAGCCAGGCTGTGGAGTGGTGAGTTTATCAACCAAGAGGTCTTTCTGGTCTCACCCCCAAGTTTGTGCCAGCTGCCCCACCCCAGTGATTGGTGCTGTGCTGTGCAAGGATGCAGAACTATTTCTCACCGTGTTCAAGATTATGAAGTGAGTGTTGCCATCTGCATATGTGGCGCTGCCACCTCTCTCCGAAGAGCAGAAGCTGTCATGCCCCCTTCCCCTCCACGGCCAGCAAATCTTCATCACCATCAGGTGGAGCAGGTCTGTGGCTCTCAGTGCCCTGCTATCATAACAAGACCTTAGACAAAAATCACTTTTATAATCAGTGAGATTCTGAAACCTTTAAGCTTAGCAAAGGTGTGTTTTGAGTTTGAGATGGGAGGCTGATTCTCAGATCGTTCCCACTCTTAATTAGAGTGGGCACCCTTACAAAAGGAGTATTTCTGCGAGCTATTCCCACGTGCCATTTCTCAGACTTAACAAAGTCACTTCGTTGGAACAATTGTGACAAGGCATACTTGGCTGTTCCTCCAGCAGAAGACTACAACCAAGTGTATCTTAATTTATTGGAACATTATTGTTCTTGGCTGCCAGTATTCTCTGGACTGGATTTTCCAGAGGTTCATTTTTAAACCTAGACCCTGGTAGCACTATCAATGAAAAAGTGCAATCCAGCCTTTTCAAGGTACAGTTTCATTCCTGATTACCATGATATGCTGAAGGCCATCTTATTCATTTATACTTGAGGGGAGTGAATGTCCTCTGTTTTTTGTTCCAGTTTGTATCAATTTATACTTTTGTCAGTATTTTACATTCTCAATTCTGGTGCTGGTTTTGTAGATTTAGTTATACATTTAGGTATTTCTATCCTGTTTTTATTCCCACTGGAGATTCAGCTTGAAAAGAAATAGAACCATACAAGTGAGAACCCATGAAGACTTGTGGGGAGGGGGCATCTCATCCCCCCTCTCCCACTATATCCTCTTCCCTTTCCCTCAAAGCCCCCATAGCCTCTTCCCTTTTCCTGCCTCCTTCTCTCCTTCCCACCTACCAGCCAGCCTACCTTTCTCTGCCCCCTGCCTTAGGTTTTCCCTCTTTCCCTACCGCTGGCAGCCTCTACCCAGTAAAACTATGGTCCAGTTGCATGGTACCAGCTGCCAGGTCAGGCCCAGTTGCACAGTGGCAACCTGCAAGAATTTGTGAAGGGGACCTCATTTTTCCCCTGTATCACCTTCCCTGCATTAGTTCATAATTCCCTCTTCTTGGCAACCCCCATATTTTCACCCTTCTCTGTTTCCTCCTCTCTCATTACCTCCCACAAACCAGCCTAACTTTTATGTGCCCTACAGCTATATTTATTATTTATTTACTTCACTGATCTCTTACCTTTTCCCCTATCAGGGACACAAAGCACCCTACATCATTTCCTTCTACTTAGTTTTAACTTCAGACAACCCTGTGGGCAGGGGCAGAATGGGAGTGAAAAATCCTGGAAAAGGGGACCTTCCCCCAAGTCCACCTTCCCCTGGCCCCCTCAAAGGAAGAAGAGAGAGAGGAAGAGACAGTCTCCCTACCCCTACCAAAGAGATGAAGGAGAGATGAAGGAAGTCAGAGGGAACATCCCTAACTAATTGCCTAAGTGCCATTTTCCTCACTTTGCATAGCAGTTGGGTGGGCCAGGCACCAATTCCCCCACCTCAGTTGGGGTCAGTGCTGTTTCAGTGGTTTTGCTCAGAGCTTGGGTGGGCAGAGCTGGGGGTTGGCTCCTGCTTTGTCCCCACCTGCCTTGGGTGACCTGGGCGCCACTTACCACATCTCACCTTGCCTCAGGTGAGCTGGGTGCTGCTCCCCACATCTTCCCTTGCTTCAGGTGGCCGGGCACTGCCTCCCCCATCTCACCTTGGTTGGGCCTCACATTGTCTCCCCCTCGACTTGCCATGGGCCAGGTCGGGCACCACCTGCCCTGCCTTGCACAGGACTTGGCCAGGCCAGGCTCAGCTCTTCTGTCAGAGTGCTGGACCAGCCAAGGTGGGGTGGAAGCCACAGGGCTACTGGGAAGGGTCTTAATGGTCAATCCACCCCTGCCTGTAAGGTATGTTAGAATGTGTCATTGGCCAAGGTCACCCAGTGACTTTCCAGGGCAGAATGGGGATTTGAGTTTCTAGTCTGAAACTCTAACCCCACCACATTGCTGGCTTTCATGGAGTGGCTACTGTTGAACATTAGCAAACAGCCAGGCCTAAGTGAGTCATACAAGTCATATGGTATCAAGTCACCTGGTGTTCCTGCCATGCCTGGCCCTAATGAGTTCTCCTTCAAAGGCCAAAACACTGCTGGAAATTCCCCTGCCACCTCCATCTGCCTTTTGCTGACAGAAACCAAGCCTGTTGTGGTTGCCTAGCAAGGGCCACTGAAGGCATCTGTTTCTTAAAGCTATAGGTGGTCCTTTTAACTCCCAGTGTTCTTGTTGCTTTTTCAGATTTTAGATTTTTCTGCAAACCTAGTTTTTTTTTTTACAGGTTTGTAGGACAATGTGTTGTGTATCTTCATGGGTCCAATCTCCGGATTTAAGTATCCACAGATTTGGCCAAGTTGGCTATTAGAATATACAAGTGGGGACTCATGAGACTGTGGATGATCCCATCCTCCCCACTTGCCTGCTGAGCCAAGACATAGCTCTCTGTACCCCAGCACTGACCCCAGCCTGGCATAGCCTTTGCTGCTGGGCCCAGAGGGAAGCCTGGCTTCCACCACTGCTGCTGGGCCTGCAGCAGGTCTCAACCTTTGCTGCTGCTGCCAGGCCCAACGTGACTCCTGGCTTCTGCCTGCAGCCCAACACAGCTGCTGGGCCAGGTGAGACTCCCAACCTCTGTGAATCTCCAGCCCCTGACATAGGAGGCAGGTGTGATGCCTGCAAAAGCACAGAGAGAACACTTTTATTGGGGGAAGGAGTTAAAACTCACAGTGTATTTTTAAAAATGTTTTCAGATACTTCTGCAAACCTGCTGGGTCCCCCAAGTTTGCAGAACTATCTGTTTTCTGTCACTGTGGTCCCAATCTTCTGATGGTGGAGGACTGGGCACAATTTTTAAAGATTCTCCCTTCCCACTTCAAACCTCTAATTTGCCCATTACTGTTCCTGAGGATCTGTTAATCCCAGGATCAGAATTCCAGGGGCATTAAGTGGACTAGAACATGAGGGGGGAATACAGAAAAATCCTACTCCGTGAATTTTTCTCCACTCACAGTGATTTAGATCCACCCCAAACTGTATAATGCTAACTGATCATCACATAAACAGGGTTGACAAATGTATACATTTTTGGTGCATGGAAACAGAAAATGGTGCTCCCCTCAACGAATCAGGTTCAGTTCAAATAAGGGAAAAGTGAAATCAAATTTTCCGTTTCAAAGATCAGGATTGAGAAACTGGAAAGCATTTCAATTTATGATAGTAGTGAAATGTGAATCAGGGATTTCCCTTCTTTCTTAGTCGATACACTACAGTGGGGAGAGGGGAGGAAAGTTTGAAGCAGCATTTTAAAAAGTGAAATGTGATGGAGGAACTATCTGAATTGTAAAATTAAAAAATGAGGAGGGGGGAAATCACTGAAATCTAAGAAAGGGGAAAGTCTCCCACATTTACTAGAAGTTCACAAAAGGCCAGCTTCAGCAGGGTCAGGAATTTTCTCCCAACATCTCCATTTGCCACACAGGCACAACAGGCTGTCACGCTATGATACGTTACTTTGTTGATGAACAGTCGTGAAAGCCATGGGCATGCCTGATCTCTCCATTGGCTGTTGAACTTTTGACCTTTGCTCTGCCTGCCATTTGTTCCCTCTCATGTTAGCAAACACGGTTGTGATGACAACTCAGTCAAATCATAGGCCCGGGATCGCATGCAAATGTTTGTTTGCAAACAAACTGAAGTTCCTTCCAGCGAATCCAGCGCAGCGTGCCATTGAATTTTCCTTCAGGCTGCAAGCGGGAGCTTCACGGAAGCAGAGGGAGAGAGTAAAATAAATCAGCACCCGGTTAATCAAACATCCATATCGGTTGCTATATACATTAGAGTAAGTGAAAGACAAAAGATGCCATGCTCACTGGCTGGCCTGATAGCAGTTTATTGGTGTGCAACCCCTGAGATATGCAGAGTGACGTTTTGGCTTCATGGTGAGGAGTTTGATCCAAATTACACAAAGGCACAAATTACACATATTTATTCTCCGTGATGTTTATGGATATTGCTTCAGGCCTTAAGGTAGCAGCCTCCTTACAGGGGATCTGTAACAAAATAAACGGAGTGTCTCCTAAAGTAGTAAGGTCTTAAATTTTGCCATGGAGAGGCTCCCATGCATCAAGGATGGGGAAAAAAATATTTGCACTTTTCCAGTTCTAACTGACAAGTTTAAACACTGTATTTGTCTCTTTGTATCTTAATGGGGCCCTGACCTGGATGGCCCAGGCTAGCCTGATCTCGTCAGATCTCAGAAGCTAAGCAGGGTCAGCCCTGGTTAGTATTTGGATGGGAGACCACCAAGGAAGACCAGGGTTGCTGTGCAGAGGAAGGCACTGGCAAACCAGCTCCGTTAGTCTCTTGCCATGAAAACCCCAATTCAATTCGACACAGCCTTCTAGGAGGGTTCGAGTTTTACCACACAGCAAAGGAAGAACATACTAGATGATCCTGCTTATCAGAAGTTCCCTGTCTACAGTATTGTAGCAGTTCAGGAAGAAATACTTGGCCTTCTCCTTGAAAGATCAAGTTTCTGTGTGTGGTCTCCCTGCTGATTTCTGAAACAATCCCACCAACCAAAATGGCACAAAACATTATGCAAGCTTTTTCATTCATCAGAATTTTTCATCAGGCTGGATGTTAACAAAAATACTGTGAGACCAGGTCTTAAGGTGATGGCTTGAGACATTTGCTTCCCCCCTTTTATTCTTTCTTATTGCAGTATCCAGCCTTATAAAGAGTTCTGGTAAACTCGAAAGCATGCACACCATTTCATGCCATTTTGGATGGTCCTAATAAAAGATATTACATGGACTATGTTTTGGATTTTTTCTTTTGGATCATCACAACTGTAAACAACTTCTTTCCACTAACTATGGCTAGGATTAATCAAACCTGGAGATGGTGTATTAAACTAGTTAGTCTTAACTATGGTTTTGTGTGATGCACAAATGCAGACACATGGGCTTCATCCTGGCATGTTCCCTGGTGCCACTTTCATTCACTCCCCAGCCACAGAGCCACCTGGCCAGAGCAAAAGTAATGCAATTAGGGATGCCCTCCTCCAGGTGGGAACTGGGAATCCCCCAGAATTGCATCTCATCTCCAGACTACAGAGATAGATCAGTTCCCTTGGAGAAAATGGCTGCTTCGGAAGATGGACTCTATGGCATTTTCCCCCATTGAGGTCCCTGTCCTCCCCAGGTTCCATCCTCAAATCTCCAGGAGTTCCCCAACCCATATCTGGCAAGTAAGGTTGTACAACAACAACAAAACCACAATCAGGAAATTTTGGGTTTGGGTTTATTTGGCTTGATTTTTTCAGTAAACCCAGATAAGCCGAATTCCCATACTGGTAAATATCGGCATTCGGCTTATTTTTGGGTTTACCGAAAAATTCAGGCCCATTATAGTCAATAAGGATTTTTTTCCTGAAGCTCCTGTGGGGGTGTTTTTGGAGGTAGAGCCCCCAAATTGGCAGTGTAGCTTGAAGGGACTGTGCTTGCATGAACCCTAAAGTTTGGTGAAAATTGAGGCAGGGGGTCCAATTTTATGGGGTCCCAAAGGGGTCATCCCCTCCTCCATTGAGACCATTCTGTATTTGCTAAAGTGGATTATGATCTCTGTTTTACCTATAAGCATATTATATACCCTTTTGCTTTAATTGGGCTAATGTTAAGGAGAACAGCATAGCTAAGGCATGTTCAAAGGTAACTAACTTGTGTGAGTTTAAACATGAAATTTTCCAGTCAGTTTTAGTAACTATTTTTTTTTTTTTAGTAAACAAGACATTTCTCTCAGTTCTAATTTGGTTGTGTGACAGAAATATGAATATGTGTTTGCTGTATAAAAGCTCTGGTTTTACAATTTTACAAAGTAATGTGGTTGATTTTTGTACTGGCTATGAAACGTTCCTTGCCTACTCTCTGAATTTTCCTTTGAATGAACTCTGAACTTCCCAGAGGAAAGCTTGTTGTGCTTATTAAGCCACTAAAGTATGTGGCCCAGAAAACTATGGCACATTTATATATGCTTCAGTGTATTGAACCCACACCTCAGGGGACAATACAACTAGAGATGCTGGAATAATGGTGACACCTTCCAGGGTATTGCACACAAAGAATTTACATGTGGGTTTGCACCTGGCAATTTAATGGAGTTCTGCAGAAACATTACAGATATTTATGCACTCTTACTGACTGGCTCAGTTTGAATAACCATCTACAGAAAGGTAAACAAAATTATGGAAATCATATCCAGAGCTGCATGCAAACAGGATTTCTTATGAAGTCTGTGGTTTGTTCTCAGTCCAAATCAAAATCCTTAGCGGGAATGAACTCAGTGGGAAATTGAGATAGTACCAGATCAGAGGTCAAAAAGGTATTGTATTGGAAATATTGAACTTTGTTCTGTTTAGATCACAAAAAGTCTGTTGTGGCCATGGCACTAATATGCCATCCAAAGCACACTTTCTTGGGACTGCATGCTAAGCACACTTTTTTAAGCTCAGTGGGACTTTTGTCTGAGTAACTATACATAGGATAAGGGCTGCATCTGGTACAATGAACCGCATTCTAATGGACAACTTATTTCAGATGAATAAAAGAGACTACCTGTACATGCAATCTAATAGAGGCAGAACTAAGCAAAATAAAATAGAAGCTGCAGTTTGAGCGTAGTGCAGTGGTTAAGAGCAGTGGTTTGGAGCAGTGGAGTCTGATCTGGAGAACTGGGTTTGATTCCCCACTCCTCCACATGAGCGGCGGAGGCTGATCTGGTGAACTGGATTTGTTTCCCTGCTCCTACACATGAAGCCAGCTGGGTGACCTTGGGCTAGTCACACTCTCTCAGCCCCACCCACCTCACAGGGTGTCTGTTGTGAGGAGGGGAAGGGAAGGTGATTGTAAGCTAGTTTGATTCTTCCTTAAGTGGTAGAGAAAGTTGGCATATAAAAACCAACTCCTCCTCTTCCTCTTCTATATACACATTAGTTTGGGTTGAGTTAAAAGTTGGTAATTCTGGGTCACCTGTTCTGTGAATACGCCGACTACTTCACACTTTTCAGTGCATACACAAACACAGTCAGATACACTTGGTTGTGCACAGCAGGTTAGTTCTGCCAGTGGAGTATATATTTAAGTGCCATCAAATTGAACTGACTTATGGCAATCCCAGCAAGGGGCTTCCAAGGGAAGTGAGAATCATAGGTGGTTTACCATTGCCTTCCTCTCCAGAGTCTTCCTTGGTGATCTCCCATTCAAGTACCAACTCTCAATGTCTGAGATGTGATTAGTACCATGCTGCCTTCCCTCCTGCCTGTGGAATAGTTAATGTCAATTTATACCCATTTATATTCCTTACTAGCAGTGGATGCCTGCTACTGGAGGTCCTCAGGAAGTCCTCCAGTGTGCTACATCAGGAAGGGGTAGATGGAAAGGTTAAGTTCCTTGACAGGAAATGCATGCAGAGTTCTTGAGATCCAACTTATATGTGATGAATAAATTTTCACCTCATATATGTTTGCAGTTCATATGCTCAGCTCCTGGGACTGGCAGTAATTCCTAGTCCTGTGCACTCATGGTGGAAGGTGAAAGGTGGCATTGCTATCATCATGCTGCTCATCCCTGACCTATAGGTATGAACTATAGCTCTCTGGCATTTAGGTCAAACCTATTTGGGCCTTCAACTACGGCAGACACCTAGGGAAGCTTAAAAAATATCTTCATAAATAAATGATGGCCTTTCTCACAGTAAGGACAGTCTCAACTAGGGTTGCCAGCTTCCAGGTGGGATCTGGAGATACCTCCAAATTACAACTCATTTCCAGATTACAGAGGCCAGCTCCCCTGAAGAAAATGGCTGCTTTGGAGGATGGACTCCATGGCATAATACCCCACAGAGGTCCCTACCTCCCCAAAACCCTCTATTCCCCAGGCTCCACCACCAAATTTCCAAGAATTTCCCAACCCAGATCTGGGCCTGTCTTCCATGCATCTGTCTCATCCCCTTTAATGTCAGCTGTGCCAGTGGCCATCAGTTCACCCACTGGCACCAAATTCCAAAGTTTTCTTACTTACTGAGCAAGCGTGTACTTCCTTATTGTCAGTCCTGAATATATTGCCTACCAACTTCATTGTATGCTCCAAGTTTTAGCATTATATGGAGGAGGCTGAAAAGTGCTCCCTATCCACTTTCTTCATCCCGTGCATAATCTTATAAACTTCTATCATGTCCCCCTTTGGCTGACTTTTTTTTAATAAATTGATAAGCAAGTTCTTTTCTCAGAAAACTGAGCAACCTCAAAACAAACAAGAATTTAGCATACTTATTTGCTGATGCTATATGTGGTTCTGTAATAAAACCAGTAAAAGTACAAAACAAATATATTGTGATAGAGAAAAAGTTATGCAGCTTGCCAATTAGAAAATCGAGTTTTCACTCATAAGAGCACGCCATAAAATGAGCAAGTGATAAATCAACAAAGATGCATCATTCAACTGGATCCCTAACATTCCTGCTTTTTGTTAGAATGAATAATGCAGTTTGAAGCAATAACATTAGTTACTGTGTGTATGCAGTAATATATGCCATTCTTTGAGGAATAATTTTTTTTAAAAAACCACACAAACACAAGCTATTTCAAAGCACCATAATGAAATTCAGTAGGATGCTCGAGGTCACCAACAGGCCAACCTTAAGGTCTGTTGTGGTGCTCTGTATTTTTCTGTCATTCCTCACAGAGTTCTGTTTTTAACCTTTGTGTGGCAGGTAGAGGCTGATTCCACGCTATGACCTTTTGCATCGTGGAGTCATTGCTTTTCCACATTTGGCTGCAAGCAGAAATAGAGTATGGGTTCCCCACAGCACTTAACAAAGTGCTCTCTTCCCCATATGAATCCATCCACCCAGGCAGGATTCAGCTCAGAAGATCCAGCTCTCCAAAGAAAATCCCGTTTAGGTGCTGCTTCTCCCTGCAATTTCCTTTTTGTTCCATTGTTTTCAGGCTAATTAATTACTTCCTTTCCCCCCCTCCGTGCTTGTGCTTTGCTGATTCACTGCTGGCATTCATGAATAAACACTTGATTACCAACTCTTGTTAGGGGGAAGCAGAAAAGGGCTGGAGCACTGTTTCTTTCACATTATTGCAAGCACTCTTTAAAAAAATACTTATTACCATTATACTAAAATATGTATTACAACTTAAAAAATAAAGACTGGTGACCTGTCTTACTGTAAAATATATTTTAAAAAGTTATTAAGCCCCTTCTCCCTCACAGCTCATTTTGAAGAGCCAGTGTGGTTGTAGTGCTTAGTGTCTGACTAGGATCTGGGAGACTCAGATTCGAATTCTTGCTCTACCATGGAAACTTTCTGTGCGACATTAGGCCACTCACACACTCTCAGCCTCACAGGGTTGTTGTGAGGATAAAATGAAGTAGAGGTCAATGATGGCACTGGTTTGGGTCCCCTTTGGGGTGAAAGGCAGGGCATAAATGAAGTAACTAACTAAGTAAATGTATTAGTGGCAGAGAACCAGCAAACATGGAGAAATCAGGAAATAGCTAGGCAGACTGGGAAATGAAGGGTTTTTTTTTTAAAAAAAGAAGGAACAATAGCCCTGGAAATTCTTCAGAGCTCCTTGACAGTCCACGTAGGACACTCTGGGGCTGTACCCACATTTTAGATAAGACCCGCCTCAGGATCCACCCCCCAAATCTCCCCTTATTTCCCAACCCAGAGCTGGCAACCCTACATGGCGGCCAGGCCCAGCGCAGCTCCCAGAGTGCTCTGCCATGGTGGCCCAGAGCCTCTCCCATGTTAGGCTTTCCATGTCCCCCCTGGCCACTGGCGGGAGCTTTGTGGAAGCAAGGCTGGGGGTGGTGATCTGTAAGCACAGCATGATGATGTCACTTCCAGGGTAAACCTGATCCATGCCAAGCATGGATCGCTCCCCCCTCTTCAGCTGGCCTGCTTCTACCTGCTGACTAGCTGAGGGTTGGCAGGCAGCCTGGTTAATCAGTGGGCAATTGCCTGCCATAACCGGGCCAACAGGAACCCTACTCAGTGCCAACTGCTGCCATGGCTGAACACAGAGTGGCTCCCGTCAACTTTGGCCAAGGCCACTAGACCAGACTGAACCTCTGTAGCAGCACCCACCCCCAGCTCAACTGATAAGTGCATGTTCAGACAAAAAAAAAAATTCTATTTAGGGAGAATTTAACCCCCCCCCCTATGATTTTTTTTAACCATCCTAGATTTTTCTGCAAACCCAGGGAATACCCCAACTTTGCAGAAAAAACGTTTAGCATCAGTAGGGTCTCGATCCACAGATTTAAGTATCTGCAGATGGGGGCCACATGTCTCTATTAGATATATAGATTATAAAGGAAGGGTTTGTCAAACTGTGAGATATTGTTTAAAACTCTTTCCCCTGAGTCAATCTTGGCTGCAGCGGGAGAGAGAAGGCCTAGAGCTGAACTGAGGACGCTGCTATTTCTTTGTAGGCCCAAGCCTAGAGTTGCCAACCTCCAGGCACTAGCTGGAGAGCTCCTGCTACTACAACATCTCCAGCAAATACAGAAGTTCACCTGGAGAAAATGGCCACTTAGGCAACTGGACTCTATGGCACTGAAGTCCCTCCCAAACCCTGCCCTCCTCAAGCTCCATCCCAAAAACCTCCTGCCGAAGGTGAAGTGGGACCTGGCAACCCTCCTCAAGCTCCACCCCAAAAACCTCCTGCCGAAGGTGAAGTGGGACCTGGCAACCCTACCCAAGCCAGAGAAAGAAAGCATCTGTAGCAGTGGCAAGAGCCATTGAAAGAGCATATGAGGAAGAAACAGCCCTGCACTTCTTTAAGTTAACATTTTGTACTTCCTCTTTTCCTTGTATTACTGGGCACTTTTTGCTAGGATTTGCTTTTGTTCTGAGTGCCCTTTCTGAAGGGCACTAAAACTCCTGTCTCTACAAATGTTACTATGTTCACAGCCATTACAATTCAGTTTTATCTCGAGTTGTAAAGTAGTTGAGTTTATGATAAATGTTTGTTACTTTGAAAACCATAACACCTTGGCTTTTCCCTTTTGAAGCAATTTCACATTTGCTTGCCAAGCCTCAAGAGTGCTGCCATTTATTGATTTGAATCCCCCCCCCCACAACTCTCCAATTATAAAAGGTAATTTAGGAGAAGGATCTATGTAGCCAAGGTTCTGCTGGGATACATCTCCACTCTGGTCTGTTTGGTTGGCCTCATCTGCAAAGCTTGTCCCATTGCTGGATGGCCAGCCAAATGGGGCAATGCCATGGGTGGTAACATGGGACCTTGAGAACAGGAGCCCATACAAAGGGAAACTATCCCATGTCCTTTGGTTCCCTCTTCCTCTCATCCTGGGACACATACTGCAGGGAGCTGGATTCACCCACAAAAGTTAAGATGAAAACAAAATAGTAATTGAATACGGGGGGTTTCCTCCTAGAGTTTTCAACCTCCAGGTACTAGCTGGAGATCTCCTGCTATTACAACTGATCTCCAGCCAACAAAGATCAGTTCACCTGAGAAAATGGCTATTGGACTCTATGCCATTGAAGTCCCTCCCCTCCTCAAACCCCGCCTCCTCAGGCTCCACCCCAAAAACCTCCCGCATTGGCGAAGATGGACCTGGCAACCCTACCTCTGCTTCTCTATGCCCTGTTGTTGGCCCTGCAAGGTACTTGTTTGGCCATTGTGTGAGACAGGATGCTGAACTAGATGGTCTGCTGCTCTGATCATCGGTTTTTAGGGAGGGGGTCCTTGTACCTAAAGGACAGTAAATTGGTTGCCAAGTTATCTATAAAGGGGAGGGTGTTCCAGAGTTGATGTGCCACTACTAACAAGTCCTACTTCTAGTTGACATATGCCTCATCTCTGCAAGCAGGAGCATGGAGAGTGGGGCTTGGGACACAGATCTTAATGGGTAGGTTGGACAAAAATGATGTCATGTAATTCAAAGCAGCATACATGGGGTCCTCCAGAGGTCTGGGCATATTCCAGAACTGTCATCACATTTCACCTAAAGCAAACTGCCAAGCAAATCTGTAGTTAACTCAGGCAAAATATCTCAGGGAGTTCAAAGGAAGCCAAAGGCCTTCAGGTAAGTCAGACAAAATTTAACAGGGAGATTTCACATTCACACATCTATAATAAAAGACCATGAGCAGAAAGTTGTGCTACCTCTTTTGTATCTTTCAATACAGTTGTGTTGAAGGAACTCAAAGTAGGGAGGAATCACTTTGTCCTTGGCCTGTAATAACACTTCAGTTACAAAGCCCTATGAAACAAAAACAATGACACTGAATTATAGTTCTAGGGGGCGTATTTTTATCCTCTGTAATATAGAAGTTAGTGTATCAAAGGGCTTTGAGTGCATTTTCAGAGGGGGAAAAATTCAAGTGGCGCAGTTTATAAATGAAATGTTGGCGACCGACAGTAAGCACCGCTTATTTACTTTCTGTTTATAAACCTTAATGTGTGTTTTCCATGCATTCTGCTTCATGCCTATGATGACTATGTACAAGAGTTCCTTTAAATCAGCAGTGACTGTGGTTTGGCTCCCGTCAAACTATGCAAATTTATAGTTTGGCTGAAGGCTCCAGACTTCTTCTTCTCAGTGCTGGTGACTCCTTCTTGGAATATCAGTATGCACACAGCTCCTTGTGTGGAGTACTATACAGCCTTCAGAGTATTGGCAAGTTAGGGGTGGGGGTAAGAGGGAAGGGAATCTATCTATGGATAGTCTGAGAAAGAGAACATAGTCTGCTTTCAAGATTCCTTTGGCAGTGGTGATATCAGACTATCTGAAAGTTACTACAAAACCACTAGAGTTGATATTTATAATTACTTCACACTTAGAATCATTTCACAAATATTACTTCAGACATTGCTTCCACAGCTTTGCCAGTCTATGCGTTTGCATTACTGACATACTAATGGGCAACTGTGGTCAAACAGTGGGGCAGTGATCCTCAACATTGTGTCTGTGGCACCCAATTTACCCATCAATGTGTTTCCTGGCACTACTTTCTTCTTTCCTAATTTGTGAGTTTCTTTCATCTCATCAAAGCAGGAAGTACTTCAGAAGAATCCAAGACTAGGGATTGATCCGGTCTAATATTTCCCTGGGCACAAATGACTCCACCTTCAGAGTATTCCATTGAGCTGAGAAGGTAGCAACATTTCAATAGCCTTCCTTCCTCATTCCTCTCTTCCTCATTGTGGCCAACCAAATACCTCTTCCAACATGTAAAGCAGCCACCAGTCAGAGTGGGTAAATCTTAATCCTTGAATACCCTAGTCCAGCATCATCCAACCAAAAAGAAAGGATCACTGTTAGGGTTGTGCAAAAAAGAAAATCGGTAAATTTCAGGTTCGGGTTTATTGGTCCCAAAATTTTTTGGTAAACCCAAAATAAGCCAAATACCCATTCAGAATATATGGGTATTCAGCATATTTCTGTGTTTACTAAAAAAAAAAAAAATTGGTCCCATTATAGTTGATGGAAAATTCTTTTTGAAGCTCCAGTGGGGACATTTTTGGAGTTATAGTTCCCAAATTTTCAGGGTAGCTTGAAGAGATTTTTCTTGCATGAACCTCGAAGTTTGGTAAAGATTGGGTCAGGGGGTCCAATTTTCTGGGGTCCCAAAGGGGTTTCCCCATTTCCTACAGGAAAACCAATGATTTCCTATGGAGAATGTTGGTTACCCCTTTAGCTACCCCTTTCTCCAATCATAGTTAATTGATGATGTAGATAAGCTGTTTTAAATAAACTAGTTAAACCCATGCTGTTGCCTCTTGTCTTTATTGGGTACTGGGGCAATATCCTTTAGCAACTAATCTGGCTTTGTAACTTTGTTATTTCCTCTTCTGCTTCATGCTTGGTTTCCACTTGCATCCTCCTGCTTTCTTCCCTTGTAGTAGTTCATGTTTGGTTCTTGTTTGGTTCTTGATCAGCGATTCAATCTCTTCTGCAGTTTTTCTCCATTTTTCTGCTTCTTTTGCAGGGATTCTTGCAATGTCTTCCCATGTGGAAGGTTCAGGTATATCTTCTGCCTTTGCTAGATAAGTCTCCTTGGTAGTACTACTTTGTTTTATCTGGCTGACTGTCTGACACTTTGTTCTGCTTCCTCTTATGCTTGTTTAGGTTCTTCAGGTGCATCATGTGTGTTGCACATCATGCTCAGATGCACTCTTTCTACTTGCTGTGCTCCATTTTTCTCTTTTGGTGTAGATTCGCTGATGTCTACTTTCTCCATGTTGCTTGATTTCTCCCTTTTATAGATGTAGACCACATTGCAGATCTTGACCATTTTTGTCTCTGGGTTGAGGATTCTGTATCCTTTGCATCCCAGTACATAGCTGACAAAAATGCCTTCTTCTGCAGTAATTTGTATGCATCTTGGTCCACTTTTCTTTAGGAATGTAAGTGCAGGCTTTTGAGCCAAACACTCCTAGATTATTCAGACTGGGTTTGTGTCCATACCACAGTTCAAATGGTGTAGGTAACCTGCTCAGCAGGTATGTAGCAGCGTTGATTGCTTTCCCCAGTACTTGTCAGGTAGCTCTGCCTGAAGGGCACACATCTAGTCATTTCAATTAGAAAGCGGTTTTTCCTTTCTGCTACATCATTTTGCTTTGATGTTTGTGGGACTGTAAATTGATGCTCTATTCCTTGTTCAGTCAAACCTTTGCATCTGCAGGGAGCCCCCATTCAGAAACAGCTCCCTCAGTCATAGGAGGAGGCTTAGCCTGGAACCTCCCACCATTTTGTGATTGACCCTAGTCCCCATGGTAGCCATTTTGTGGTTGGTTATGCCCCCCATGACAGACACTTTTTCATGATGCCCACTACCTATTTTCAAAATTACCAAAGCATCCATAGATTGAGCAGGGTTGGAATCGATCGACAGGTAGAGAATATTTATTTTTCTTCATTTCTTTCTTGACTGGTAGGCTGGAAATATAGAATACTGGTCTTTCTTCCATTCTTATTTATCACATTACTGTTTTGCTCCTCCCCAAACAAACTCAAGGCTTCATATATGATTTTATTTTACCACAACCTTGTAAAGTAGGTTTGGCTGACAGCCTGAAGGCTAGCTGGTGAGGTAAACTGTTCTGAATACATCCCCCCCCCCATCCAGATCCTATTCTATCCCTTCCACAACATTGGCTCTCTGGCTGGATGAGTGAATCCCCTTTGATATTTAGCCCCTTGTTGGTTCAGGGGTGGGTGGAGGGGAAGAGGTTGTCCAAAAGTGTATCATCAACTTAATTGTCCTGGGCCACATAATTTATGAGGTGGTCGAATTTTTCTTGAATTTCCTGTTTGAGAATCTCACACACATATATATAAGAATCTCACATATAGATTGACTGTTGTTATCGGGAGGGGAATTTCTTTTGCTTAAATTCACTTTTTATTATATGGCCATGGATTTATCTTAATTCATCTTTTTCTTGCTTAGTAGTGGGGTTTCTCTTTCATTTCTCTTTGAAAAGCAATCAGCGCACCCTTTTGTAACTTCAGCTCTTGCAGTTGTTTTATGTTACATACCACAGGGGGGTGCTCTAGCAGGATGATAGGAATGTTGGAGAAGACATTGTCTGCCTCTGAGCATCTACAGAGTGAAATTCTGACATTTTACAGAACCTCCCTCCCTGCCCCTTCTCTCTTCACATTTCTCTTTTATTAGAAACTGATTCCAAATTCCTAAAAAAGAGGGAAATAATTGTTTTTTGTTTTGTTTTGTTTTTTGTTTCATGAAGAAACTATAAAGAGAAATTAAGATCATTTCTTTAAACAACCCTAACTGATAGCCATAAAAACCATGTATTATTTTGGGACAAATTTAGCACTCAGTAAGCAGAAGCCCAATTTAAACACATAAAGTGTGCTCTGTTGGGAGCTTATAATTTAAACATGGGTGGGTCGGGACTTTTAACTTCAGTATTGTGGAGTGATTTTTTCACAGGTTTAATTTGCAGCTCTCCTATGCCTTGGTCAAGCTTATGTTCCTTTAAAAGTGAGTGCTTCTGACTAGCTGGTCTACCAAACAAATACCATCATTATGAAGGTATACAAAGCACATTCCTCTCTTCCATTGATGGAAACAGAACTTTCTGTTCTTTTGGTTAAATATCAAAAAGGACTGATATTCTCTCAGTTGTCCCTGAGTTATGTGAATGTGACTTGCACTTTGAGATACTATCATTACCATTCATTTCATAACCATGAGCAACAAGCTGCTCTTTTGTACATAATCTTTATGCTAAATCAACAAGGTACATTTATTGTTCTATAAAGAATAGTTTGTCAGCTTTGAAGACACATGGGGAAGTTGTCAGTTTTGTCCACGATGACAGATATGCAATACAAAGTGTCTCTGAATATCTGTGTATACAAACCAATATATATTGTGTGTTTGTGAGAATACTAGGAAGGATTCTCTTCTCCATTTTACTTTAGCATCGGCAAAGAGATTAAAGGATTGTGTGTGTGTGTGTTTCTTAAAGCAATTCCACATGATCACTCACTCATTGATATGAAGACTGATGTTACATCCAGGGGTGAAAGTAAGTTAAATTTCCTACCACTATCAGCATAAAATGGTGTGAGCTGTGGGATCCCTCCTCCTGTTAAAGGGCTTCATGCAGGCCAGGGGATCTCCAAGACTGACACTAGAGAAAGGCAGTGCTCCCACAAAATGGATGCCCCTCAGAGTTTTTGGGATCAATTTTGTTGTGGATGCCCCTCAGAGTTTTTGGGATCAATTTTGTTGTGTTCAAACATGGGCAGAAAGGAGGTTGGCAGCTTCCTCCCCCCACCCGCCCTGGCCTTAAGGTGTGCCTGGTTTAACAATAGGGCTAGCTAAACTCTATTGTGTAACCCTAAGGTGATTTAATCAGTGCTCCAAGCAGATAATTTCTTATCCTATCTGCACCCATCCCTCCAATCAATTAGTATTCAAGGGAACAGCCCAGGCATTCTCTTGGGACCTAACGACCCATCAAGCTGCCCCTACCCTTTTGTTGGAACCCCAGAATAGCAATCAACTCTTTGTTCTCTGGTTTTCCTGCCAGAATACCTCATACCGCCTCAGGAATCTTTTTGGGGGTATAAAAAAGGGCTGTTACCGCACTAGGTATTCCAAATGATGTATCAAGAGTTTGGAAATGTTATAAAAAACATCGCTTTAAAAGGGGTTTTGGATGCCACGGCTTATAAATAAATGGTTGGAAGACGTCGTCACAGCTAAAGGGGCCAAACAAAGTGCGAACAGTATTTTTTATAACATTTTCAGACTCTTAATTCATCGCTGGGAATACCTAGTGCGGTAACAGCCCTTTTTTATACCCCCAAAAAGGTTCCTGAGGCGGTATGAGGTATTCTGGCAGGAAAACCAGAGAACAAAGAGTTGATTGCTATTCTGGGGTTCCAACAAAAGGGTAGGGGCAGCTTACTAAAGTAGAGACTGCCTGCCTAGGGTAACAATGTGAAGTACTACTGTGGCCACGTTCCTACCAATACTCCACAGCAGTTCAATTTTACCCCTGGTTAGATTTAACAGGGAAAGCTTCCTTCAAAGGTCGGACTGGTGTTGTGGGATCCTAGGTGTTGAATAAGTGCTGCGGTAGTGCCCCACACACAACCATGTACCTACTAATCATAGAATCCCAAAGGACTCTGTAGGCCATCTAGCATTTCTTCCTGCTCAATGCAGGAAATCCAAAGCTAGATCATTTCCAAAAGATGATGGTCTAGATCTTCAGTGTGGAAGATTCCACTCCCTACTGTTTCTACCCTGCCAACTCAGTCTGTACATTTTTAGACATTCAGGTATTACAAAAATGCTGCATGTCTTGAAGCTGACCCTTCAGTTTTTGGTGGGGGAGAAAACAATGACTTGGATCCAATGTGATGTTACTGCAGATGCAAGTACTTCTGCCCACAGAGTGTGATTTTTTTGTTTGTTTACCCCCTCCCATAGCAGCCCCCCATGTCCCCCCAGTAGCTTTTGGGATATTTGTGGCTGCAGCAGAAGGGGGTAAACAGGAAAATCACCCTCTGGGGGGTGGAAATATATTCCCCAACACACAAAGTCATGCATTTTATATATATTAACTGGCTTTAAATATGTTGATATTTTGTGTAATAATAATATTTATTGGTACAGTCAATCAGACCAGTAAAAACTATACGATATTTTGTGTAATGATGGTATTTGACCTGAACTTAAAGGGCTAAGAAGTTCAATATTATTTCTTTCAAAATTAGTACATACAATGTACATGCATGTGAGGAAAAATGCCACCAATATTTAACTGCATGTCTCCATTGTTTCCCTCATTTCTTTGATAAATCTTTGGAACAATGAACTTCTGCCTGTGTTTGCAGAAATGAGAGGGCCAAGAGCCTGAATTTCCTGCTCATTTTTTTCCCCCATTTAAACAGAAGCAGTTCCTTACTTCACAACCATAAATAAGTAGGGAGGCAACAGCACTTTGCCAGCACTTACATTAAGTGCTCTTCTGTGGAAGGGTTTAGTAATTTGTTCCTGGAAAATATATTTGAGAAGGCAGATCTCGTACTGGGATTTAATCATGAATACACCCTCCATTCACGTGGGTGCTTATGTGTATCTCTTTAGAGATTTGATGCCGATAACAGCAGGAGCTCTGTACATCTTCATGCACTTAGACAGTGGATCGTACCCAAGTGTTTCTTCAGAGGAAACAGTTATGAATTTTGGAGATATTTGCAGAGATGCTGATGGTTTTTGAAATCAAAAAAGTGAGTTCTGCAAACATACTGCATTCTTACAGAAACAAGGGAATAAATATATTTCTTCAAGCTTTGGAAGATCTGGAGACCCATTTCAGTGCTGATTGTGTACATAGTGCTGTGTATATTTAATAGGGTTGCCAGCAGAACACTGGCAACCAGCAGGAGCCTTTGAGGGCTGGGGACCAACATTGCACAATTACACATGGTGTCATGATGTCACTTCTCATTGATACCCAGAAGTGACTAAATAACGTTAACTGAATTTGCTCATATCTATTGTTGACAGAGGAAGAGCATGGCACCCAATGTATAATTTAGCCACTGCTGTGGTCCACTTTTGCATTTGATACTTTTCGTCCCATTGAATTGTATATTTTATGTACACATATATTTCCTTGTTTGCTTCCCCTATCCTAAAACTGAATGATTATAAAATAACAAGTTAAAACTGAGAGATAGATAAGGAGATTAAGAACACGTACCAAAAATAACAGATACTATAGGGGAAAAATGCCAATAATCCCAGCCACCAAATTCAAGTCCATATTTTAGAAGCCTAAGCCATTATGGCTGGAATCCTAAAAAAGTCTTTCCTGAGAGTTGAATAAAATGGGATTTACATCCAACTAGACTTGCTTCCTCTCTATATTGGGATTTTTTCACAGGACTAACCCAGCTGTAGATACAGGTGGGCATCAGTTATATGAAATTGTGGATATTTCCACATAGAGATGATCATGTAGCTTTTGCAGTGACAATGGAGCATTCACAAACCAGTTTTCCATGCACTTTCCTTGCCTCAGCCTTTCGCGATCACTATTCCACCTTCCATCAGAGGGCTTATTAAAAAAATAATAAGCAACTGCCAGATCTCTACATTATTATAATTATATGATGATCAATTTTTAAGATCTCCTAGTTTCCAGCTTCCATTTTTTAAAAAAAAGTCTATAGCCCCTTGTGTTGAGGAGTTATAAGTGCAATAATTCAACAAAAGTCTTGCTTTAAAAAAAAAATCTGAGCACCAGGAGACCATGGGAATAGATTGTTCTAACTTTATAATGCTATGGTGATCTAGCAATTCCAAGTTGTTTCAAAAGATCCCAAATAACCCTCTGGTGGGGCAGAGGAATGGTGGCTGCAGTGGCTGAGGTAAGGAAAATGAAACTGATGGGGCAGAAATGCACACTTTCTCATCCACATGGCATTCAAAGGCTCTTTGACATGATCTTTCCAAAAAGACTGTACCAGCCCAGGTCTGGAAAAGTTCACAGCAAAGTGAAGAAAAGCATAGAAGTAGGACAAATAGAAGATAACATACTGTGAATGCTCCTGAAAACTGTGATGCATGAAAACATCATTCAAAACAAAATTTGGACCCATCCTTAGTTAAACATATGAGAAATTTTAAGTTAGCTGAAAACATTTCAATAAAAGTAGCAAAATTCACCAAGGTTGTCCCATGCTTCTCTAGATTGTCATGATATTTTAACTAAGGCAAAACCCAAAGCAAAATTGAGGGTTCCTTACCAAGTAAAACATCTGAGGATTTTGAAGGGGAACAAGAGATTTTGGTAAGACCAGAGAAATTTCTCAGAGTTGAAGGGCAGGGGTTCTACCTTTCTAGGTTCATATCAAAATAGAACTCGGCTCTTTAGGTATAATCTTGAAGATTTTTTTTTTTTACATTTAATTAGTTGACTGCCTGAACTACAGCATAGCCATGAACAACCAAAAGCAAAAAATCATCTCTGAGCAATGAAATCCAGAATCAAATACCTGAAGGATAAACCCTAGCTAAATTTTGTTAGTCTTTATGATACTACTGGACTCTTGCTCTTTTCTAGCTAAATACAGTCAGTCAATCCCAGCTACCAAATCCTGATAGAAAGTGACCCATCTGTAAGAATAGGGCTTACAGGTTTCAGTGGCAAGGTATGGATTGGTCTATATAACTTTCAATTTCCTTCCAGCCTTCTCATTCTGCAGCTATTGTCTTAATAGATTCATATTCCCACCAGCACAGGTAGGTATGAAAGACAAGGGTGACTATTTACTACAGAGTTTGGGTGTGTACACTCTTAAATTCATTGTGAATAACCTTGTTAAGAAAACACTCTTTGCATGCACATAGGTGTGGAATTTAAGGTTTATTTAAAGTGAACACTTAGAATAGCTTTCACAGCTTTTAACCTCTTTTTATAATAATCCCTGATGGCTGAAACTAAAACTTCTTTCTTCAGTGAATTTGCTGACCTTTTCATGACTTCTTGCTTTAGTGATTTAAATAGAAGTGTGACTGAAACCACTCAGCACTAAGAACTTTCAAAGAGCTTTTCAACTTTTGCTCAAGTGCAACATTGCACTTTCTTGAATGAACTACATTTATTTATTATTTGATTCAATTTTTAGAGTTGTATCGCATATTTTAAATCCACTGAGACTCCCGTGGGAACTCACAAAACGATATTCAAATCACAGCTAAAAGAATACCATCATATCATTACAGTCATCATAAACCAACATATTGCATTCTGTAACTTGATAAAACCACAGCAGGTCTTTAAGAAGTTCTGAACCACTCTCCCAAGTGAAGAAAACCACTTTAGGGACAGAATTCTGCAAGACTGTAGCATAGGGTTGCCAGTAAGGTTGTTGAAAAAAAAATTCGGTAAAATTCGGATTCGGCAAAATTTGGCCTGTTTTGATTCGGGAAATGCCGAAGTCCAAACTCCCCCGATTCGGATCCGTGCAATTCGGTGCGAGATTCGGAGTTCGGGGGAAAATTCGGCCGTTTAAAGCCATTAAAAACACATTCGCGCCTTTCCGCGGCTCTGGGGGGGCATGTTTGGAGGTAGAGGTCCCAAAATTTCAGCGTAGCTTGAGGGGACCCTTCTTGCAAGAACCCCCAAGTTTTGTGAAGATTGGGTCAGGCCCCCCCAAGATATGGGTCCCGGAAGGGGTCCCCCCAATCTGCCCATTGCGATAAAGTCATTACAAACACATTTGCAGCTTTTCGCTCCAGAGGGGGGGGGCTTTTTGGAGGTTGTGATAGGCTCCTTCTCAGATAACTAAGGAAGAATCTGCCAGGTCCACTTCCTGGGGTTCAGCAACAGGAAAAAAAAACATTTAGGCAACCAATTGTTCTGCAATACTGTTTCATGAAACGAGAAGATCCCTTTTAAAAGTAGCAGCCAGGACACAAAATATTATATTACAAAGGTCCTAAGAACAAAAGTTTTGCTAATGGGACGTATATCTTGGAAAAGCTATTAACAGAAAACTAATAAATACAGTAATCATGACACCAAAATGTTCTCACAGTAATCCTATAAAAAGGTTTTCCATACAATATCTTTTTAAAAAGCTATATTTCCACACATGTCCAGTCTAGTAAAGTGGAAAATCCAGATTCCTGTTGATATGTTTCAGTGAACCTCACTGACTAATTTGACTTCCAGGTGACTGAAGTTATCAGGCTGCATCACCTTGTTAAAAGATGTGAGAGCTGGAGATGATGGTGAGAATGCAGCTTGGAAAGAGCCTAACCAGTCATCACTTTCCCCTGCAGAGAAGAGCAAGTCATACCAGCTGAACTTGTTACCTCAGGCTGCTTCAAAGTCATCATGAATCATTTAGGCAGATGGGAAAGGCCTGGCTGCAATCTTTTGTCCTCTGCAGGGATCTCTGACTAATCAATTGTTGTATTGGAACTTTTCAGTTCTTTTGCCTTTGTCCACCTTCATTTTAGTGTTCATTCAGATCAGCCATAATCCTCTGGGTATGAGTTCCAGAGTCTTATGCAACATGGGTAATCAGAATGTCAGCAAGGGAGGATATTATTCATTCTAGAGTGTAAATAACCCTGTGAGAGAAGCCCTTGAGAAATTTCATCAACAGCTTCCCCTCCACCACCAAAGGTAGAGGCTGCTGGGAGGGGGGAGAGGGAAAGCTGAAGACAGAGGGGCAGATAAATGTAAGTTGGCTGTTGGGTGAGAAGAGAAGGAAGCAGGAAAAAGGGAGAGGCTATGGGGGCTTTCAAGAAAAGGAAAGAGGAAATAGGGGAGGGGAAATGAGATGCCTCCCACAAGTCTTTGCTGGTTCCTACTTATTTACTCATGCTACAGCACTGCCTGTTTATCTGCTTATATTATTTTCTGTAACCATCTGCATTTTACTTATGGTTTTGTATACATACCCTATCATACATCTGATTCAGTTTATAATTTGCAATTTGCTTTTGTGTATTATGCAGTAATACCTTCCAATAAACTGTCTAATTTGTAGCAGTAACATTTTGGGTTCTGCGTCTTCCTACTAGCAATCATGCACTCACCGGGGTGATAGGAACCCATAGGAACAGAGGCATCTTACTTACGAGAACCCAATTAATGCTGGGTGCCTTCTTCTCCATGGTGGCAGGCCCTGGGAGAATAACAGAGTCCAGGGATGGTGAGGGCCACAGACACTGCTGTAAGCTAGGGTTGCCAGTAGGGTTGCCAAGTCCCTCTTCGCCACTGATGGGAGGTTTTTGAGGCAGAGCCTAAAAAGGGCGAGGTTTGGAGGGGGAGGGACTTCAATGCCATAGAGTCCAATTGCCAAAGCGGCCATTTTCTCCAGGTGAACTGATCTCTATCAGATGGAGATCAGCTATAATAGCAGGAGAGCTCCAGTTAGTACCTGGCAGTTGGCAACCATACTGTAAGCTGATCTGAGTCTGTGGGACAGAAATCAAATCACTCAACAAATCCTAAAGCTCAACAAATCAGCTAAGCTGATGCAATTATGTTCACTTGGTATGTAATAGTATGAGCAGTTATAATGGAATTAATGGAGCAGGAATTAGTCGTGGACTAAGATCTGGGATACCCACATTCAAATCCCCATTCTGGAAGACCTCTGGGTAACCTTGACCTAGTCAGATATGCGAGTCACAGGGTTGTTTTGAGGGTGAAATGGAGGAAGGAGAATGATGTTAAGTTGCTTTGGGGAGAAAGATGTGGTAAAGATAAATGAAGTAGATAGAATGTGACTGGCCCAACAATAACTCAACTTTATATGTATTTAGCTACGACGATATAGTAGAGCCTAAGAAGGGGTTTGCAGGGGTTCACCTGGCACTTAACTCCCTTTGGCCTCCCTGCCAACTATAAAGAACAGCAGCCTTTACCACGGAGCCACTTTTCTACTCATATACATGATGGCATCAAGATTTTTGAGGGAAGCAGTGTTTTATTGATATACACATGTGCATATGTAATAAAGGGGAAGGCACAAGTTAATTAACAAATTAAAAGCTGCAGCAAACTGCATGTGCGGTGTAGGGGTTAATGTCAGACTAGTGTCTAGGAAACCCAGGTTTGAATCAACATTCTGCCATGGGAGTTTGCTGGGTGACCACCCCAGCCTAACCTACCCCATAGCGTCGCTGTGTGGATAAAATGGCTGAAACAATGTAAGTGTTTTGAGTCCCCAATGAGGAGAAAAACAGAGTATAAATAAATAAATAACCTTATAACCCAAAACACACTGATAATGACTGCCTTATTCTCACATCCGTGCTTTCAGCTACAGAGGAACAAAATCCTGAGAAATTTCAAAGGAAAAAGAGGATGTTTTACTGGGGCTAATAGATCTATAGCCTAGTGGTCTGAATCCAACTAGCTTTTGCACCAGTGAAAAAGAGAGGAGGTGTTCAACTTTGATCACAGAAAAGCAATGCTGGAGATCTGGGACCTGCATGAATAAAAGCCATGTAGAGTGATGGCTGCAGTAAGAAAGGGAACTGTGTGAAAAAGCTGGCTGGATCCAACCCAATGCATATTTTGGTCCTAAAGCCACAGATTGAAATCCTATACAAATCAGCAAAAACACTGTCTACTGTGGTAGTAAATTCAAAATGTTCAATACTGTATGTTATGGCAAACATGCAGTTACCTGTAACAGTATCTGTATATGTCCATATGGGACAAATAGTCACCCCTCAGTGCCATTTCAGGTTAGAAAAAATGGTACAAGGGGAAGGCTTAGCCCCCACACTCATTTTCTTATAGTGACAATTGAAATGGCCCCCGCCTGCCTGATTTGAAGAATGAAAAGAATGCTGGGTGCCCCATCTCTTCTGTTTGAGCCCTCAGTGGTAGTAAGATCTCACCCATGCTTACTTTAAACAAGTCAATCTGCATTCAGTGGCACTAACTCCAGGGTAAGTTTACAGCATGAGGCAAGCCCTTTTCAGAAATTACAGTCATGAGTACTAGGAATGTAATGGCTATGGGTATGTCCTTCTGTCAGCATATTGTGTGAACAGGGGCAAAACATGTATTTACCATGCATGAACTACATGCCAACTGACCACTGGATTTTTCAGTGTTCATATTCATACATACTGAAGCCATATGCTATGTGATTAGCACATTACCTTTGATACTTTTTGCAGGACAATGATTCAGCTCAAACCCACCCCTTTCTGACTATATATTACTCTTCCTACACACTTGACACTGAGAGACACTGTCCTTCAGTGTTACTCCTCTGAAGATGCCTGCCACAGCTGCTGGCGAAACGTCAGGAAAGAAAATACCAAGACCACGGTCACACAGCCCAGATAACCTACAAGAGCCATATCTGTGTTACCTCTGTTCGTACATATCAGAGGACTGTGGTTAGCAACCCTTTCAATACAATAAGCTCCTGAAAAGATCTTGATTTAAGATGGAGTAGGGCTTTAAGCTCTAGCCTCAAATGAATCTAGCATACCACTTTGGCTTAGGACAGATATCACACACATAGCTTTGCCAGCTCTGGGCTGGTAAATTCCTGGAGAGGTTTAGAGCAGAGCCTGGTGAGGGCATTGTTTGGGGGAAAGGGAGGGACCTCAGCAGGATATAATGTCACAGAGTCAACTCTCCAGAGTAGGATTGCCAACCTCCAGGTACTAGCTGGAGATCTCCTGCTATTACAACTGAACTCCAGCTGATAGAGATCAGTTCACCTGGGGAAAATGGCCGCTTTGGCCATTGGACTATGTGGCATTGAAGTCTCTCCCCTCCCCAAACCCCACCCTCCTCAGGCTCTGCCTCAAAAACCTCCCACCGGTGGCGAAGAGGGACCTGGCAACCCTACTCCAGAGCAACTATTTTCTCTTGGGGAACTGAACTCTGTAGCCTGGAGATCAGTTGTAATTCCGGGAGATCTCAAGCCATCACCTGGAACTTGGCAATCCTACACACAGACCATAGGTGGAAGATGTAGCTAAGCAGGTATTATGGAGGTCATTGCAAGTACCATCTCAGTACAGGATATATCGAGCCAACAGATCCTCTCTCCTGTTTCCTGACTGAGTGTTTTGGTCTCTGATGGTGTCCTCTGTCAGCTTCCCATCACATGGATAGTGTTTACTCTGACTGTAACAGAAGCCAACTTCAAGTTTCCATTGCATGCTTCATGCATTATTGATCATTCATATGTGTGTCTCTGAGCCTCTGAGACCAGCTTTTATCTTTTTTTTCTTTTTAATCTACAGCCTCCCTGCAACAGGAATTAACAGCAAAACATCGACATAGTAATATCAGCGAATATCTGGTTTTTTTCTTAGATGTTAGATGCAAGTCAGGTTGAGAACGATAATATTTACCATTTAGTGCCTCTAAAAGTGGCTTTCAAAAAAAAGATTCAAGGCTTATTTCTAGAGCACCTTATTTAAGGCACTTCATGTCACAGGAAGCTGTCAGGGAAAAGAGAAACAAGATGTCATGCAACAACTACGCTGAATATCCACCAGAGAATATGTACGAATGCTAGTTATTTCCAATCACTCGGTGACACTCAGACCTGGAGATTTGCAGGCAGGGCTCAGAGAAGGCAGAGTTTGGGAAGGAAGGGAGTTCAGCAGGTCTATGGTATCACTTGAGAACTTCCATTTCTCTTAGACTCTGAGGAATGCCATAGGGTCTGCTTTCCAAGGCTACAATTTCCTCCAGGGAAACAGATCTTTGCAGTCTGGAGATCAGTTGTAATTCCAGGAGAACTCCAGGCTCCACCTTGAGTTTGGTAAGCCTAGCTCTATCTCCTGCCAATATGCCGCTCTCATCTCTTTCCCAGTTTGTTTTTCTTTTTCAATTTTTTTCCTCTGGCCTCACCTTCATCCCTTAGGCCTACTCCAACATGATTCTGGTGTTACATGCTTAAGTTTCCACGGGCTTCTGGTTTGGAAAATGTGAAGACCACTTCTCTAGTTTGTGTATGTATAGATGTCTCCTGATTTCTACCATGCCTAAAGTGAAAGGAAAATCTGGTCTGGTGTGATTGTGGTGATAGATCTGAGGTTCACTGTTACATGCCTGTGGCTTGTGGCATGTTTTAAAATTAGTAACTTATGTAACTCAGCCTGGGCCATAAAAATACTCATTCTTCTCATAAGCATCCATACGTTCGTTGGAGTGATAAGAAAATGACAGCTCAGCTGCTTGGAATTCAGTTTGTAAATCTCCCTTGACATCTTGCTTTTCATGTGCTGGGTGTCAAAGCCTCAACTGTTTTTATTGTCCCTGCAATCGCTCATTTTGTGTCACAATGAAAGTGCTTGAGATACACTGTTTGCACTCGACAACGCCTTCAAACATACTGTCAAGGTTTTGTTTGATTATACCAGTGAAATACTTTCTGCCAATAAATAAGATCGACAGTTGCTTCTCAACAGAGGTTTTTTTTTTTGGGGGGGGGGGGGGGGTCCGGAATGCCAACCGAAATTCACCTGATTGTGATTTCTTCAGAAAGGTTTGTTGAAGAATTGATACGTCAGAAATATGTTACAGAAATAGAATGCTTGTGACATGCCAGTTAACAATGGGCTGGCGTTCTTTATGTAACCCTGACCCCGGCATTTGCAAGCCCTTTAAAATGGCAGGCTTTCCCTTTTCAGCTGAAAGAATGGGAAGGTATTTACAACCCAGCCACAGAAACTGAGATTTATGGTAAATGGTTTATAAGTTATGCAAGTTTCCTCAGGAACAAAGAGAGATGTGCGGAGGGAATTAGAAAACGGTAAAGTTCTACAGACTGAAAGATTGTGTATGGATTCGTAATCATCTCGCAATGGATTAACCTCAGATTTATAATATCTCCCAGATTTATATTTCCCAGATTTATAACATCTGAGGAATACATTTTTGGGTAAGAATTCTCCCTTGTTCTGGTTTTCATTTCCCAGTTTTGTAAGGAGCATTGTTTATGTGCGATGTGTTGCAACTTTCAGTCCTTAAAGTTCACCTGTGCATTTCACTGCCTCTCATACGTTATCAATATGCACACGGACAAAACATCACAACCAAAGAGAAATTTTGCTAGCAAGTATAGAATGTAAGATATTTTTTCCATAAAGTTTTACCAAGGAGCAAACATGCATATTAGTTAAACAACAACAACAACAACAACACCATGCAATCTTAAATAAGGTTGCTATGAGTTGCTTTATTACAGAGTTTTATTAATGTGCATATTCATGTTAATAATGTAGGACAGTAGATCACACAAATGAACTGGAGGGGTGGAAATTCTGCAGTGAACCAAGCATGCTTGAATCCCAACATTAATTTTAGAAACTGCTGTCTTTAAACAGGAATTTAGATGGAAAGATATTCACTGAGTTCCCTTGGGTACAGATATTTTATAGGTAGGGAGGCTAGCTTGCCAGTTTTGGCAGGCAACCTCCCAGCCTTGACCTCAGTCCCCTGGCACTGCTCAACAGGGTGGCAGGGGAAAAATGGGGAGGGTGAAAAGGCATCCCACTATGTCACTTGTGGCTGCATAAGTGGAAGTGACATCACCATGCTGCAAGACATTCTAAGATTGATGTGAAATGTTATGGATTTTACCACAGAGTTTCAGGGGGATCCTAGTGCTTCCTATGATGCGTTGACATCACTTCCCTTAATTAATTTATGTATTTATTTATGCATATGCACATACTTAGCCTGTATGAAGAAAGTATGGGGGACACATATCCATTGAGCTTTGGCTATATGATAATGCCATAAAGTAGGGTTTATAACCTCCAGGAGGCCTGGAGTTCTCCTGGAATTACAACTGATATCAGTTCCACTATAGAAGATGGCCTGAGACCCTGGAGAACCACTACCAGCGAGAGGAGACAACTGAGCTAGATAGTCTGATTCAGAATAAGACAGCTTCAATTCTGATGTGCCTTTTGTGGAACCCTGTCCCAGAGCCTCAGAAAATGCCATGGTCTTTGTTGCTGCAAATCTAATCTCCCTGGGCAATGTTAACCAAAGTAGGGCCTATGAATGCTTAGGGCTATTTAGCTTAGAAAGAAGGCTGTTAAGGGGAGACATGATTAGGGTTGCCAGGTCCCTCTTTGCCACCAGAGGGAGGTTTTTGGGGTGAAGTCTGAGGAGGATGGGGTTTGGTGAGGGGAGGGACTTCAATGCCATAGAGGCTAATTGCCAAAGTGGCCATTTTCTCCAGGTGAACTGATCTCGATTGGCTGGAGATCAGTTGTAACAGCAGGAGATCTCCAGCTAGTACCTGGAGGTTGGCAACCATAGTCATGATAGAGATGCAGATCAGCCTGGTCGGTCAGACCAAGTTGGCTCTGATTACACGACCCCTACCTCAAAAGGGCCCCAGCTATGGGGCCCTAAGGAAACCAGTAAAAAAAAAAGATAGAAAATGGGGAGAAAGCAGAGCCGTGCATCTGAGCAAAGGCGAATAGCCAAACCTGAAAAAGCTGAATAATTATTGGGCTTTTTCAGGAATTGCCTATTCAGCCTTGGGCAGATTACCAGGTTTTGGTATTTGGTCTACCCAAAACCCGAATATTGCCAAAACAGCTAATTTTGGGTTTATTTTCAGTTCAGGTATATTGATATGCACAACCCTATACACAACTATATATATATTAAGAAATTGTAAGAGTGGAGAGAATGCCAGAAACTGCCAGACTACTTTGTACTCTAAAGGCTGTTGCCTTTTCCCCATGTTTCTTAAACTTTTAAATCCTTCACTGGATCCTTTTAAAACTTGCAGACCTCTGCCTATCCTATAGCTTCCAAATAACCCTGAAAGAGCCATCATGCAACAGTCCAGTTCCACCAGAAGTGACTGGAGACAAAACAAGATCCCTCACATGCCTAAAGAACCTCTAAAGCCAATCTGAATCAAACAGCAGTTAAGTAGCTCTTTTTCCCTCTGCTCCTCCTCCTCTCTTCTCCCTCTGAAGGTTCTGAGCGCCCTGATTGGCTGCTGCTGGCTTTCTCTGATTGGCAGATGCGAAAAAGAGGGACAGACTTGGCTCTGTCCATCACATGTGTATTTCAACAGCTTGTTTTGATTTTTTTAAATTAGAATCATAGAATCACAGAGTTGGAAGGGACCCCCAGGGTAATCTAGTCCAACCCCCTGCACAATGCAGGAAATTCTGAACTACCTTCCCCCCACACACACCCAGTGACCCATACTTCATGCCCAGAAAATGGCCAAGATGCCCTCCCTCTCATGATCTGCCTAAGGTTATAGAATCAGCATTGCTGACAGATGGCCATCTAGCCTCTTCTTAAAAACCTCCAGGGAGGGAGAGCTTACCACCTCCCTAGGAAGCCTGTTCCACTAAGGAACTGCTGTAACTGTTAGAAAATTCTTCCTAATGTCTGGACGGAAACTCTTTTGGTTTAATTTCAACCTGTTGGTTCTGGTCCGACCTTCTGGAGCAACAGAAAACAACTTGGCACCATCCTCTATATGACACCCCTTCAAGTACTTGAAGATGGTTATCATATCCCCTGTCAGTCTTCTCCTCTTCAGGTTAAACATACCCAGCTCCTTCTACCTTTCCTCATAGGATTTGGTCTCCAGACCCCTCACCATCTTTGTTGCCCTCCTCTGGATCTGTTCGCCACCTTATTCGCCACCTTGCGGATTCTAAGCTAGGTGGAAAAGTGACATCAAAATATGTTAAATAAATAAAAAGACCCAGCCACTTATGAATTGAACCAAGGGACATTTGCCCATCGTATTTCACTACTTCTGATGAGATGCAGTTTTAAAGAATCATTGAAGAAAACTACAGCTAAACTAAGGCTGATTCACATGTTACAATGTCCAAGTGACTGCCATAAGGACTTTGGATCAGATGTGTACCTGGACTTCCATAGGCCTGCATGGCCTATTCTCCAGATAGGCCTACCTGGACTTCCATAGGCCTATTCTCCAGATAGGATTGCCAGGTCCCACTTCACCACCAGCGGGAGGTTTTTGGGGCAGAGCCTGAGGAGGGCAGGGTTTGAGGAGGGGGAAGACTTCAATGCCACAGAGTCCAATTGCCAAAGCGGCCATTTTCTCCAAGTGAACTGACCTCTATCAGCTGGAGATCAGTTGAAATAGCAGGAGATATCCAGCTATTACCAGAAGGTTGGCAACCCTAGATCCAGATTAGGACCATGAAGCCATAATGTTCCCAATCTGGGATACTGCTTTTTGCCTTATTAGGGAAATTTACATACAGCCATTAGTACATATAAGTTTTCTTACCGAACAAATGGTGGCTTCCCTGAGCCATCTTAGGTTGGAAAAAAGCTGCAGAGGTGGAAGGCTTAAATTTATTCTAGCCAGGTGCCATGGAACCAATCTGAATCAGGCCTGCACACGCCTGATAATTAAGCTGCCAGTAGGGATCACCCAGAACACATCTGTCAAAAGCATTTGGGCGAGGGCACGTGTGCACTTTGAAATTTGACTCTTAAATTTATACATGCCTACAATCTATGTACAAGGTTGCAAACTCTGGGTTGGGTAATTCCTTTAATAGATTTCCATATGACCTGGATTCACAGATATTATACCCATACAGGAAAGAATGTCATCTACACCTGGAGATTTACTTTCTTAGTTCATTGCATCTGTTTCCACTGCTGAGCAAAAGTGCCACTATTTAGCTGAAAAAGTGATCAAAAATCAGCTGTACATTCAGCTTTCTCCCCTGCTTGCCTGTTTTTCCTTTAGACACTGGCTACGGTTGACTCCTAAGATTTAAATGATACAGCAACCAATCTAGGCACTTATTGCTCAATGGAGTATTGATTCTTGCTTTCACTGATATTCACCTAATAATCCAAATCTTAGTTTGTAACCTACATTTATTGCTAGTTCACCTGAGGTCACTTGGCATGTTATGAACTGCCAAGAAGCATCATTGCAGGGCTGAGATTAGAGTTTGTTGAACGGTAAAAGAAGGAATGAAAGAATAAAAGAAAGAAAGAAACCTTTACAAGTAACTGTGTACAAATTAGAATAACCTTTCTGTATTTCTTGTGTCTGGGCTTTCCCCAATAATTCAACAGCCCTGGTGTCTGCTAAAAAAAACTCTTCTTGTTCAATTTTCCTATTTTCAAGCCAACTTGGATCTGTGTGTCACAAATACAGCACAAATGTTAAGTCTTTTTAATTTTTCTTCTACATACACCGTCCAACAACAACCTGATGACTTAAGAGGGTTATTTTTATTCTCAAAACCACACTTTTTCCTTTTAACAATAAGAAATCTCTCTTTCCATAGCAGGATCATCCAATGTGATTATTAATGCTGTTTTCATGTCTTCTTCATTAAAATAATGCCTTGTGATTGCTAAAATGCCTTGTGATGGTGTCCTTGAGGTATAGATTAATTTTTTGAAAAAAATATTTGCTTGATTTATTTACTAGAGAGCCCCATGGCACAGAGTGGTAAGCTGCAGTACTGCAGTCAAAAGCTCTGCTCATGACCTGAGTTTGATCTTGATGGAAGTCGGTTTCAGGTAGCTGGCTCAAAGTTTACTCAGCCTTCCATCCTTCCAAGGTCAGTAAAATGAGTACCCAACTTGCTGGGGGTAAAGTGTAGACTACTGGGGAAGGCAATGGCAAACCACCCTGTAAACACAGTCTGCTTAGTAAACATTGGGATGTGACATCACCCCATGGGTCAGTAATGACCCGGTGCTTGCACAGGGGACTACCTTTACCTAATCGATTTACTATGTTTCTCCCCTATGGGGACCCAAAGTGGGTCACAACATTCTCCTTTCTACAGTTGTATCCTCACAACAACTCTGAGGTAGGTTAGGCTGAGTGTGTGTGACTAGCCCAAGGTAATCCAGCAGATTTTCTTGGTAGAGTAGGGATTCAGACCATGGTCTCCCAGATCCTAGTCTGACACTCAAACCACTACACCATGCTGGCTGGCTCAGCTCCTAATCAATATTTTAATTGTTGTTTCATGTTTTATATGTATTTTCAACTCAGTTTTTAATAGTTTTAATGATGTGTGTTGGGGGATCGGTTTTAACGGTTTTAAATTATGATTTTATTATGTGTGTTTTAAATTGTTGGCCTCCTTGGTGCCCCTTGCAAGAGCAGAAAGGTGAGCTACAAATTTTGTACATCAGTAGAAATAAAATAAACAAAAATAATGAAAAACCATGGTGTCTTCTAACAATGGTTACTTAATGAAACCAGGATTCACCTTACAGATGACCACTCAAATTCTGGTTTGCATAAAAAAAAAAGTATTTTATTACCATTTGTTCTGGCTAGGCATCTCTGTAGTGTGGGGAGCTCATTTCCAGGAAACAAGCTTGAATTGAAGCTGGATGTTAGCATTTGTGGGTCACACAAAGCAATAGTTAAGACCAACTGTGTTTAGTAATCCAACTTCACAGCATTGTTTCAGATCTTGGTTTGAAGTACCCTAACTCTGTGGTTATCAGTCCTTTGTAGCTGTCAAAGAAAATGAGTCCCACCATGATAAAAACAAAAAGTTCATTTCCCCCCGAGAAGGACATTTATATGTTCACAGGCATTCACTTATTACTGCTAGCATGCCAAAACGTCACAGATACATAATCCTTGGCAGGTAGGGTCAGCAGAAGAAGACATGTCATATTTGCAGGTAGACGTGAGGAGGGAGAACGAATTAGTAATTGTCAATAAAACCATGCATCCCACCTAGATTACTTCTGCGTACCCTCAATGGTACATATACCACTGGTTGAGAAGCACTGCCCTCACTAACCTTAATCAGCGGACTAGCCTACATTCAGACAATCATATTAACAATAGTTGGTATAATTAAAACATGGTTCTGAGTGATGCCTGAACTGACCTGATAGCCCTTTTCACAGGTGTAGGCACTTCTCCACACTTCTCTTTTGAGGAACCCTCAAAAGGCAGAAACACTGCCCTATGTGCATGTACTTTAGAGCTGGGGCCATAACTCAGTGACGGAGCATCTGCTATATATGCTTAAGATCCCGGGTTTAATCCCTGGCCTCTCCATTAAGAAAGGGCCAGGCAGTAGATAACAAGAAAGACCTTTGCCAGAGAACCTGGAAAGCCACTGTCAGTCAGAATAGACAAGAAAAATAGTTTCATATGTTTGCTTGTACCTGAATAGGACCTCCGCGCATCTTCAAATGAAACTTCCCTCCATAATGTTGTTTCCTCACATGCAACTTTAATCTCCTCACAATACTGTTTGAAAAGAGTCATAGGATCTACCACTGCATAAATTTGTCCACACAATTACAACCGTATTTGGTTCCAGGGAGACAATGATAGGCTGGATTTAGATCCTTATGGTGACTCATGGCTGCTGTGAATCATCTTAATTTCTTCTCCTTTTCTATTCTCAAAACACTTGTCTGGTTTTGCCATGTAGCCTCTCTTTCTTTCTTTCTTTCTTTCTTTCTTTCTTTCTTTCTTTCTTTCTTTCTTTCTTTCTTTCTTTCTTTCTTTCTTTCTTTCTTTCTTTCTTTCTTTCTACCATCTGCTTAGCACAACATCTCCTCTGTGGCCATTGTGGCAAGCAAACATAGTTCTACCTACAGATGTTATATGTAAAACAGGCATTGGAATTAAGCCATGATGCAACTTGGCTGCATGACCGTATAAGAATTTACAGGCAGTTCCCCCAAGGCTACAACTCTGCACACAGTGCAGCTGAAATCAATAGTTTTTAAGCAGCTTAACTGAGCGTGGGATTGCAGCTCTTGTAAAACCATGAAACCAGCCCCCTTCAGGAGAACTACGTTCTGGTGCTTTCCCCTTCCATCTACCCAGACATGCACCAGTGCTGTGCATGTTGCAAAATTTGACAGGTCTAGAGCTTTGACCTAAATTCAACTCTCTCCGACTATAAATCAGATGCCACGTACTGCCTGTGGTTTTTAATTTAACGGCCTGCCTTCTAATTTGCTAGAAATGTCAATATTAACTTTTATAGATTTTCATGCTGGAGCTGAATCCTGCCTCAGGAGGAGCTAGAGGCAGAGAGAGAAACACTAGCTTGTGAACCATTACAGGAAAAGAAAGCCAGCTCTCACAAGTCAAAAAATACATGAGAAACAAATTCTACTTTTAAATCAACAGGTTAGAATACACCTTAGTTCAGCAGTTGAATGGAAAAGGTACCTCCACTTTCTCCATCACTGCCTTTCCCACAGTTTAAAACCAGTTCATTTGAGTCTGGCAGTGCAAATGAGAAGTGCAATGCATTTATTTTATTTATTTACTTTTTTTGTAACCCACCTTTCTCACTGAGACTTAAGGCAGATTACACAGCATAAGACAATGAAGCTGAATAGTATATGACATCCAAGTAATAATGCAATAATATTAGCATTATAAAAATAGAAATAATGCACAAAGGTAGCACACATGAGATGTCATTATGGTTACCAAGTGGTCCCTTTGCTCCAATGGGAGCCAAAATGGGGTGTGTGTGTCAATGTCACTTCCAGTTATACATGGAAGTATATCACAATGGTCTAGGAATCCCCCCATCTGTAAAGTAAAAACCATAGAGATCTGGGGAATTCCTAGAGCACAGGGTGGGAAGCGATGCCAGAAGTGACATTATTTTGGCTCCTGCTGAAGCAAAGTTTGGCACTGGGGGCCAGGGCTGAGAGACTGCCTGCAGTGGCGATGGTGGGCAATTTGGTAAGGCTATATGCCATGAACAATGGAAAAAAAGAATGAAGTTACAAAATTACAAAACTAAGAAAGTAACGCAGTAAGAGCAAAATAAGACATACAATAAATGGTGGAATAGACTACATTCCTGTTTCTTTTGTAAAAGTGCCCACTGTTCCATTATCCTACAGCAGTAGTCAGAATTGCTAAGCATGGCCAAGGCCCTAATTTCCTCCCTTGCTAGTAATTAAATTTAGCATTTAAAGAGCAGGTTTCAAGTGTTCAAAGTGCTTCCCATTTGCCATATGTCAAAAGCCTTATAAAGTAGGCCAAGAGCCTCCCAGTCCCCCAAATATTACTTGTGGACCTCCAACTCATTCCACCCACATCTAACCCAAACATCATATGAAAGGAAATCACATGAGTGCGACCTTCCTAGGGTGAGTAGGGACTAGGCTTACCAGGTGCCGGTAATGGTGGGCAAACACCTGGAAATTCTTTCTGATGCCTGCCAATGCTCATCTATAGGGTTGGCAGGTGGGTGGTTTCAGCGGGTAATTGCCTGCCAATCCACCAAGCTGCTCCTGAGCAGGGATCGCATGTGCGGCTGCCGCTCATGATGTGATTATGTCACTTCCGGGTTTACCCCCAGAAGCGCCACATCGCTTCCGGGTAAACCCGGAAGTGATGTAATCGCATTGTGTGCAGCCATGCGTGCAATTGTCCCTGCCCCGCCCCCCAAAACCTCCTGCTGATGGACAGCACAGACCTGGCAACCCTACTCATCTAGTCAGAGGGCGGAAGCAGCCCAGCAAAATGGAGGAGCGAAAATCTTCATTGTCATGTATTGATATCACTTCCAGTGTGATCTGCAAATGCTAGTATCACACCAAGGGAATGCTCTAGCACTTGATGAAAAACTGTATGGAAACCATGGAGTTTTGTAGTGAGTGCTAGAGTGTCACCCTGGTGCAATGCCATCTCTTGCCATTTGTCATGCTATGCTAGGGACCCTAGAATTTTGTCATCCTAGTCCCTCCCTTTTTAAGCTAATGTGAGATTGAAACCTACAGCTTCTTAGCTCACTATTCATTCTCCTTTTCCTGTCCTCAAGCTATCTTGACCAATGATGCTTTCTCTTCCATTTTCAATATACATAATTTCATTCACCAGCTTCTCAGGGGCCCCATATCTCATTCTCCCATTCAATTTCCAACTGTTTCCCCAAACTTGGTTTGTGATCTTTACAGACTCTCACTTCATTTTCATCTTTTACTCCAAGACTGCTCCTTTTTCTGCCATTTGGAGAGTACAAAGATTTTGGTGGGGGAAAAACTTTTTGCATTCAAATGCTTTTGTCCCTGGACACTGGAAAAACCATGCAAACAAGCCCACAACTGTATTGAAAGAACTGCAGCACAAGTTCATTCTTGGAATGTTACAGGATTATGGGGCAAAGAAGCTAGATGTTGCCTGCTTCAGGCAGTTGGTACATTCAAACCATTTCAGAACAGCTTGTAACTGCTTGGACCATGGGTCTCAGATGCAGCATTTTGCATCATGGTTCCCATTGGATCATCACGATGCCTGGTGAAAACTAACATTGGTGAGGCACACCTCTTAGACAACTGCCACTTTCAGGGAACTTGTAATTCCAAAGGAATTATACCTCATACTGTGTCATCTCTATGGGTCAAGCTCTGCAGTCCACACCATGCCATGCGATGCCATGTTGTCCCTGCAGAGAAAGTCCTGCAGTCTGTACCATGCCATGTCATCTCTGAGGAGCAAGTCCCATAGTCCACTCTGTGCTCTGTCACCCCTAAAGAACAAGGCCTGTGGTCTGCTTCATGTCATGTCATCACTGAGGAGCAAGCTCCACAGTCCACTTTGTGCTGTATCATCTCTACAAAGCAAGCCCTGACGTCTGCTCCATTCCATATTGGCTTTATGCAGCAAACCCTGCCTCATCTGTTCTTACAATACATGCTTATACGGAAGTACCATGCATTTTCTTGGGCTCATCTTGGGCTTGTTTTGGCTTTAAGATTGTAAGTGGTTTCACAGTGAGGCCCTCCTAATGGAATCTATGCAAGTGGTGTTAATCTTGCAGCTGCAAGGCTAATTAAGGGTGTGACCTTGATTGGTGGGGGAGGTTAAAAGTATTAGCTTCACACTAGGTTTTTTTTCCCGGGAGAGGGGGTTTCTCCTGATGGCTGTTTTTACTAGGAAGTTTTGAGGGTTTTCCTTTGCTTGTTGTAAATTAAGAGCATTTGGTTTTTGTTTCACTTTCTTTGAAAAAAACTTTGCTATTTTGTAAAGCTGTGCTTATTGGTGAGTACAATTTACCCCAGAAATGAACCAGAGGCTGGAGAGACAACTCCTGAGAAAAGGGAAGCTCTCAGCCTTATTAGTAAACAAAGTGCATCTTGCTCTCCTGGAATCTGATGGGGCATTCAAGGCCAGGGCATGAGGTGGCAGGTTCATACAATGTCTTAAAGCAGCCTCTTTAGTGTTCCTATCAGCTTTTTCCTCCAAACATTTTTTTCTGAACTATTGGGAGCTGTCCTCGAATTTGCCACAAATGGCTGTCAGACTGACAGTTTCACTTTCCATGACATAAACTTTCAATTTGGGGTGTTGTTTTGACTGAACAATTTTGAAAACCTCAACTTGCCCAGGATCAGAGTTCCCTTCCCTTCCACTTTTTGCAAGAAGGAACATAATTTCCCCCGTTGGGAAGAATGAGGTGAGAAATGTATGTGTGGGAACTAGCAGAGGTCTTTGTAGTAACACAAGGGGGAAATAAACAACAGAACCTGGGAAACTATTTGCAAACTATTCTCATGTCTTCTTCATCCCCTGAGGCTACAGAAAAACTTGAATCAGAAACAGTCATTATGCCCTGCCTTGGCACTAGACAAGTGGGCACAGAGAACATCACTTTTGATGTGAAATCTTTACCTCCTTAATTAGTGATTAATAGCCCTTAATTTGTGACTAACAGCATCTTGAACTGTGGTTGGTGTAGCTTCCGTTCCCGTCTCTCTCTTTTTTTTTTTGGGTGTGTGGGGGGGTAAGCATAGTCTTGCTTTAATGCATGTTATTCATTTAACATGTTCACTCTTGTGTAGTATTTTTTTTCTTTGAGAGCACAGGGCATGACTTCAACAAATGATTTCATCTCAGTTTACAGAGGCACCCAAGTACCTTGGCCTAATTGAGTAGCGATCAAAACTTATTCCTTTCATTCCATCAACAGGAGTAGTAATATTAAAATCAGGCTGTCGGCTGCATTCCAAACAAGTAAATGGATTCAAGAGGGAAACATACATGGAAGTATACTTGACGTTTCTACAGCAGCCCCTTTTCAATTACAAATAGGGATGTCTGAGCACCTGAAAATACAGTTCATATCCTGCTCATCCATCATGATCAGGGAGCTGATTGTTCAGTGAGCAGTTTGAACTGTTCATGAGCCACTTAAGCCTATTTTTTGCTTGCTTTCTGTGCATGCAGGCAGTTAAATATAGTGCATATTAATCCCAACCCATTACCACCAATTGTTACACCAACATGTTCCACCACCAATTCTTTAAGTGAAGGATGAACAGCCAGTCATATAGAAATAAACAAGCAGGGGACCTGTGAGACTTGAGGGGGTGAATCCCATCCCTCCCACTGGCTCACCACCACTCCACTCACCAGCTCCCATTCCTCCTCTGCTTGCATGTATCACTGCTGCCACCCCCACCTTTCCCTGCCCACATTCCACAGAGTCCATGTAGAGGTGTGTTGTTTGTACAACACAAATGCTCATCAATTTCAGGGAATTATCCTCTCCTCCATTTTCTAAAACTTTTTGAATTGTTCTGCAAATGTGGGGGTTCTCCCAATTTTCAGAAAGATCTCCTTTCTCTCTACATGTCCCCAATACATGGATTTAAGTATCCACAGAAAGGGCCATGTTGAAAATTAGATATATAGATGATGTGTGTTTTTTAAAAAAATATTACCATTTAGGTGTTCATCTGTATCTGCTGCACATGTATACCAAGTCTATTATAATGAGGGGAAGGAACCAGATGAATAGATTTTGTTAATAATTTTGATTAAAACAAATCTTTCCTGGATGTATGGATAATTGTGCTACCTATTCAACATGGCTGTGGTTTTCCCCCCTAGATGAGTCCTGGGGTCTCAAATGATACAGAAATAGACTGTGTCAGAGCAGATTAATAGGCTAACATGGAGTGCTCACAGAGCTTGGGGATACTGCTACTGTGGATATAAAAAGTTACTGGAAGGAATCTATATAGTGCTGAATTGCTAGCAGAGTGCTGTAATTTGCCAACAATAACTTGCAATTGCCATCAGGCTATACGTAAAACTATACATCTGAGTTGTTTCCTAGGCACTGTGAAATGAGATTGTATATATATATATTACTACTACACCTTTTCAGATGAGTACTATCACAAGTACTAGGAGCTCACCAACTGCATGTAATAGAAACGTGCTACCCCAATCTTCCCACAATGTTGTGCGGATAGGGTCAATACTCATATGCAATATATGCATACAAGTGAACTGACCAGTGGATTTTTTAGGGTTCATGTTCACACATACTTAAGGTGTACATGCCTGTTTACACAACTTGGTGACCAAATATAATGCATGGATCTAACGTAGCATGCACTCCTATTATTCATGGTTGATGGGCTTACAGTATGCATGATTGTAATATCAGAAAAACCCTTTTAGCATATTTTATCCTGCCCTTCAACAAGCTCAGGGCAAGCTGCATGGTTTTTTCCCCTCCATTTTACCTCAGATCAGCCTGGTGAGATTGATCGAGTGATTTGCCCAAAAAGTGACTCATGGTCCAGTGGAGATTTAAACCTGGGTCCCTCCAGTCCGAGTCCAACAAACTAACCACAATCTACACCGGGATGACAGAACAAAATGTGATGATGAGGTAGGAACTGTGCTGAAAGTTAAAACAGAACAAGCCCTGCCTGCTGGATTATAGTCTAAAGAAGATGAAGTCTGATCCTTGCTGGTGTGTCCAGGAAGTCATACCTGCCTATATTCCTGTGTGACTCAGAAGAGATCAATATTCTTTGAGGACAGAAGAGTAAAGCTAGGATTAAGACACACTGAAGTGTATTAGCATAGAATAATGAGGAGGCTTCATTCTATAGAGAGCTTTGGGGGTGGGGGATGTTGTTTTCAGTTGTGTCAATCATGCACAGAGATGCCATAGTGGGTTTGTCATGATTTTCAGAACTGGAGAAATTCCTGAAGCAACTTTTCTTCTGACTCATACTTCTTGCCTTGACAGGCTGGAATGTTGTGCTTTTCCTGCCATCCTTTGATTAGGCTGATCTTCTGCTTCCCCCCACCCCCCACGATCATCTGCACTCAGGGTGGGCCTTGCCTCAGCCAAGGAGACAGCTAGAGGCAAAGTGATGTTCCAAAATCTTTGTCCCCAAACAATAAGGAGGCAAATAAATCAACAGAAATACCACATTAGAGAATTAGAAAAGAACTATGCATTCAATGACAAACACAGAAAGCCGAATGGAGGGGGGAGAGGTCTTTGCAGGGTAGAAATGGTTTAACCCATTTCTTTGTCATCTGCTATCCCTCTATCCACCCATTTCTCCCCAGCTTAGTTCAGAGACTAGTTTTCCTGGTCAAATAGGAGAAAATGGCAGAGATTATGACTTTTGCTTGACCAAACTTTTGTGGTACAGAATTTCCAGGTATTTAAAAATTTTAAAACACCGCCTTTAGTATTGCAAGATTAATAGCTATTGCTTTACAGGTTAGAGTTTGGATCGTGCTTAATGACTTTGTTCCAGGGTTTGGCACATATACATTCAGTGACGTTGTATTAGTATTTATGTCTACAAGTCTGTTTCTTACAGTATCTTCAATGAATGTTATGTAAAGCGGCAAAATGGAAGAGACAGTTGCGTCAAGCATTCTTACATGTGGTAGAGCATCTGCTTGGCATGCAGAAGGTCCCAGGTTCAATCCTTGGCATCTCCAGTTAAATAGAATAGGCAGGTAGGTGATGTGAAAGACCCCTGCCTGAGACCTTGGAGAGCTGTTGCCTGTCTGAGTAGACAATACTGACCAAGGGTATAAGGCAGCTTCATGTGTTCATGTGTACTCCACTTCAGTATAAGGCAGCTTCATGTGTTCATGTGTACTCCACTCCCCCCCCAAATTAGGACCCAAATCATCCTCCCCTCTCCTTGTCCACCTTATTATCCCAACAACCTCCCTGTAAAGTAGGTTAAATTAAGAAAGTGTGACAGTCCCAAGGTAATTTGGTGAATTTACATGACAAAGTGGTGATTCAGACCTTGGTCTAAAGCTCTAGCCAGTGTGCCATTGTCTGCTAGCCTAAGCCAGCAGGGTGAAGATACACATTTGCACTAGTGATTTTGTGACAACTATCATTCAGATCAAGTTCCTTAGATGGTTTCTGCACATCTGACATAAAACCATGGTTTGTCTTTCCCACTAACCATATTAGCAAAATTCCATAGAAATGCTGTCATTAAATTTCATGCCTTGTTTTGTATTTTTGTATTTTGTATCAACAACAGCAGATGCATATAATGTAAAAATATATAAAAGAAAAAGCATAATGTTATGAAAGAATCAAAGGAAAGCAGGATATTTGTAGAACAAAAATTATCTGCCTGACGATGCATGAAAATTAAAAGAAACAAAAATATGTATGTACATCCCAATTTTACACCTGCATTAAAAGACAGGTGGGAATGTCCACACCTTAATGTGGAGGTGCTGTTGCATTCATGAGGTTGCATTGATATGTACAGTATAATTTATGCTCACTCATACTGATGCATGTATCATGCAAAATGTGCATGAGAAGTCTTAGCTCCAGCAACAGAATCAATGTATAGAAGTCTACTTCTGAGCATAAATCTTGGTTGCTGGGTCAGGAAAGGATAATTAATTTGGGTAACGGTAACAGGGCCATGACCTGGATGGCCCAGGCTAGCCTAATCTGGTCAGATTTTGGAAGCTAAGTAGGCTCAGCCCTGGTTAGTACTTGGATGGATGACTACCAAGGAAGTTCAGGGTTGATATCCAGAGGCAGGCAATAGCCAATCTTCTCTGTTCACCTCTTGTCTTGAAAACCCTATGGGGCTACCATAAATTGACTGCAACTTGGCAGCATTTTCCACCACCACCAATGGGAATAGGAAAAGACAACACAGTGTAACAAAAAGTATTCTAAGTTTGCTGCTAGAAGAAATGGACTTCCAGCATGGTGTGGTGGTTAGCATGTCAGACTAGGATCTGGAAGACCCATATTCGAATCCCCACTCTGCTGTGGAAATTTGCTGGATGATTTTGGTCCAGTCACACACTGCCAGCCTAACCTACCTGACAGGGTTGTTATGAGAATAAAATAGAGAAGGGGAGAATAAGGAATCCACTTTGGGTCCGCATTGGAGAGAAAACTGGTATATAAATGGGACCCACAAGCAGTGAAGGAAAGGGGAGACTATTTAAAACATTTATATCCCACCTTATTGTCTCAGACTTAAAGCAGCTAAGAAATCACCGACCAGGTTCCAAGGACACAAAATGTACCAATCTAACTAGCAAGATTACAATGCACACATAAATTAAAAACACTGTTTTTAAAAAGATCAGAAATAAAAAAAATTGAAGAATTAAAAAATCCCAACAGAGCCAAATCTGCTGAAACAATTTTGCTTCCACCAAACATTGTCTGAAATATGCCTTCCTAAATGTAGCAAGTGAGGGGGGCATATCTCATTTGATAGACCATTCCCAAGAACTGGACCCATAGCTGAAAAAGCCTGTGACCAATCACTGTACATACAGTTCTAAGGGAAGTACCATAAGAAAAAGGCTGTCTGAAGAATGTAGATAGATCAGAATGGGTAGCCATGTTAGTCTGTCATTAGCAGTAGAAAAGAGCTAGAGTCCAGTAGCACCATAAAGACTAATTTCTGGCAGGGTATGAGCTTTCAGTTCTTCAGATACCTTCCGAATGCTCATGCCCTGCCAGAAATTTTGTTAAGTCTTGAAGAATGCAGGCATCACATGTGCATATAATAGGAGACAATTTGGAAATCCCCCTGAGATTTCCACTTTGAGAATTATATAAGCATTCAGGGGCTTCAGCAGGCTCATTCCCTTCCCTCCTTTTTTCTTTCAAATTGACTGTCAGGGCCCAATGAGCTGGATCCTGACATGACTCACAGTTACACATACATTGGAGGACTCAGCTTAAAAGCCACTCTGTCACTCAGTACAGCTCAGAGCACTGGGATGGGGGAGGAGGGGCTTGGGCCATTTCCCTAGCAGAAACATGCTCCTTCCTCAGGCTTCACTTGTAGGCTAGCCAACCTCCAGGTACTAGCTGGAGATCTCCTGCTATTACAAATGATCTCCAGGCGACAAAGATCCGTTCCCCTGGAGAAAATGGCCACATTGGCAATTGGACTCTATGGCATTGAAGTCCCTCCCCTCCCCAAACCCCACCCTCCTCAGACTCCGACCCAAAACTTCCCACCAGTGGAGAAGAGGGACCTGGCAACCCTATACATATGTCCTCTGTCACATGATCCCAGGTTGCATGGAGCCTGAGAAAGGGGTAAACAGGGCCACCCTGTGGCCATTTCCTGTGGCCATTTCTTCTAGGCAGAATGGCACTGGAGTAAAGACAGAAGCCCCCCTTCCCCCTTGCAGCACTCCAAGCCACAGTGAGCGATAAAGCGTTTTTTTAAAGTGAGTCCTCTGATGAACATGGGACTGTGTATGGGTTCGGCCCATCACCAAACTGACTTGTGTTTAGGGTTGCCAATCTCCAGGTGGGACCTGGAGATCTTCCAGCATTACAACTGGTCTCCAGATGACAGATCAGTTCCCCAGGATAAAATGGCTGCTTCAGAGGGTGGACTCTATGGCGTTGTACTCCACTGAGGTCCCTCCCCTCCCCAAACCCCACATCCCCCAGGCTAAAATCCCAAAATCTTCCTCAGGTCATTCTTGAGTGTTGTCTGTTTTCTGTTTCTTTTGGGAAATTCACAGTCACATTTTTATGCATAAGTGGTAAGTCCTCTAAATATGCAGAAATCCACACCTTGCTGTGGGTGGCCTGATGTTGCTATGCATGTGAGCATGATCTATGCAGTTTCCTATGAGAAACAGTGCTGATGGGAGAGGGGGTTCCTGTAAGAATGGAATGCAAATACCATCTCATTATCTAATATTTAGAAGATGGTATCTCAAGCATGCAGCCACAGGGAACATAATACAGAATTCTAGTTTGTCAGCAGCAGTCCTGGGGGCACGTATCTGGTGTTCTTGCTAAACTTGATTTATTTTGTTGATGATTTAAACACACTTAAAAGTTTCTAATAACGTGTTTTAAACTTTCATTATATACACTACTGTCATAACTCCAGCTATTGGTAATTGGATCTTTGTTAGACATCAGTCCAGTGGCACTTTACAGACCAACAATATTTTGGGGTACAAGTTTTAAGAGTCAAAGCTCCCATCATCAGATACTGATAAGGGATCTTTGTTGCAAATCTGAACCAGAGCCTCAACCACTACTTAAATAATTTTGTTATTACTATTCCTTTGATTAAAATGAAATACTTTAACATTTCAGTGAGCAATTCTTAAAATAACCTGCAGGTTGGCATGCATCGTGCCTTGAATTTCGACAGGCACAAGGGAGCAATGGGGGATTTCACTAATTTCCCCCTCCTGCTCAAGCCCAAAATGGCTTCTGAAATGCTGCTTCTGGGGAATCCCACAAGAACAGCTTAGGGAGAGCCAGAAGTCTCCCTCTGGAGAACGGAATCAAAAATTCTGGGTGGGATCCAAGCTAGGGTTACCAATCACAAGATGGGGCCTGGTCTTCTCTCAGAATTACCATGTCCAGACGATCAGGATCGATTCCCATGGATAAAATAACAGCTTCAGATGGCTGATTCCATGGCATCACATCCCTACTGAGCTCCCTGAATAAATAAACAGAGAAAACACCGGTTGAAACCATAGTGGCTTTAAATAAAGCTCAAGAATATGCCACCAGATCAGGGTGCTAAAAACACATACTGTCAGTGTAATCAGTCGTAACTCGTAGAACCATAGTGTAATGAAACATTCCTTCACCTTGTCTTCCTCTCTATACCTGAATTAACCTCTTCACACACTACAGAGTACACAGCTTGAGTCTGAAGCAACACAATCACAAATGAGATGCAGGTTCACCTCAATTTCTTCATGTGCAGTGCTCAGTTAGAAACAGGTCCATGATGCACATATTAGCTGCCTGAGCCAGTCCCAAGGGGGCACTATTGGTAGGGTTGCCAGGACCAGGTTGGAAAATACCTGGAGATTTGGGAGGCGGATCCTTAAGAGGGCCTGATTTGAGGAGGGGAGGAACCTCAGTGGGGCATAATACCATAGAGTCCATCTTCCAAAATGGGCATTATCTGCAGGTGAACAGATCGCTATCTCCTGGAGATCAGTTGTAATAGTGGGAGATCTCTAGCCACCACCTGGAGGTTGGCAAGCCTAACCATTGGGCCTGTTGAGAAATGTATGTATATCCCAGGGATCATACATTGTACAGATTTCCTAGAAATGCTGATAAAAGGAAACAAGAAGAGGGTGCTAATAGCCTGGTCAACTATTTTTTGCACTGAACAACTTTAGTAAGACTCAGAATGAGCTCAATTACAAAAAGTACTAGTGGCATCTAAGTAGGGTTGTCAAACTCCAGGTGTCACCTGGAAATCTGCTATTAGAATTGATCTCCAGGCGACCAAGATCATATCTCCTGGAGAAAATGACTGCTTTAGAGGGTCAACCCTATGGCATTATACCCTGTTGAGGTCCCTCCCCTCCCCAAACTCCACCCTCCCCAGTCTCCACCCCCAAAATCTCTAAGTATTTCCCAACCCAGAGCTGGCAACCCTACCTCTAGAAGACAGTTCATGTACTTTCTATATTTCCTCTTTTCTTTAATTAATATTTCAGGAAATGGAGCCAAGTGCTTGTTCCTGTATTGTAACGAAAAGATTTTAACAACTTTAATAATTCAATCTCAATTAAATGCAATAAGTAAAATATTAGCTGAAATCAAAAGAGCCCTGTGGACAAGCAGAAACCACTTCCATGCATGTGTGGAGAATTCTCAAATTCCCATCTGGCCGTATCTCCTGCAATGCATCACAAACATTTCTGGCTCTTAGTGGTAACATTTCAGGAACAAAAAGAGGGGCCAGAACAGACTGGCTGTGGTTGTGAAATGCCACACTTAGCCCTTTGAATTCTGTCCATAGGTAGGGTTGCCAGGTCCCTCTTTGCCACTAGTGGAAGGTATTTGGGGTGGAGCCTGAGGAGGCGGGGTTTGGGGAGGGGAGGGACTTCAATGCCATAGAGTCCAGTTGCCAAAGTGGCCATTTTCTCCAGGTGAATTGATCTCTAATTGCTGCAGATCAGTTGTAATAGCAGGAGATCTCCAGCTAGTACCTGGAGGTTGGCAATCCTATCCATAAGAATTAACCAGCTTTCTCTCTTTATTTACCATTTTAATCTCACTAACATGAAAATGTGAAGGGGGTAGGGATTAGGGTTGCCAGGTCCCTCTTCACCACCAGAGGGAGGTTTTTGGGGTGGAACCTGAGGAGGGCGGAGTTTGGGGAGGGGAGGGAATTCAACGTCATAGGGGGAGATCTCCATCCACTACCTGGAGGTTGGTAACCTTAATTATAAACTTATACTAGTTTCCCATCAACTATCAGTCTTCACCTGCACCCTTTCTCAAAGAATCCTGAGAACTGGACATTTCTGGTGCCTCTGAAATAGTATAATCTATCCAGCCCACTCATAGAACTACAGTTAAGTCTGTGATATAGACATCCCTTAAGTCTGCTTTTGCAGAAACTTAACTGTTAGTTCTTTCTCTTCTTATAAGCTTTACAGCAGCGGTAAATTGCAGGTTTTGCCAGAAGTCATTGAGTTACTAGGCTACATTGGAGTTGGAAGGAAGTAGTAAAGTGTTGGGTTGATCATCATTACAGTGACCAAGCCAGGCCTTGTGATCATGCATTGGTTGGTGGTGAACCTGGGTGAATTCTGCATACTGGGTTATCCAGTGCTTTCTTATTCTTTCCCAGCCCCTTGGATAACAAATTATCATTGATGAATAAGCATTAAGATTCAGATTTCTTTGTATTTCTTTAATAGTTTCTTTAATCACCCATCTATTGTGTTTGCTTTTGTTTTCACTTCTTACTCTTCTGTTTCACAGATTTCTTTTTCAGCCACCAGTCCTGGCCAAAGTTATTCCTCTGGGATGTAATGAGAAACTTGCTTTTAACTTCAGAAACAAAGGCCTGACTTCAAGCATCAGATTTCTGATCTTCAGGTAGCTCATTTTTTTTCCCTTGCAGGTTCGACTCAGTGTATGCTCATCCTGCATAGAACACAGAATGGGAAAAAAATAACAGCCATAATGCTGGATCTCAGTACATGCGTATGTAACTACGTAAACCCTGTTGGGTTTAAAAGCTGGATTTTCCAATTAGAGTGTTTTCCATGAAAGCTATAATCAGGACTTCCATTATAATTTTTATACCTTTTGCAAAACAAATGCTCTGCAAGAAAATTGAAGGCGAAGGCTGGGATTTGAGGATAAGTGTATCTGTGATCTCTCTTCCATCTGTGCCATAACATTGACGTCATTGTAAGAATGAAGCAAGGGGGTGTCTCCTGCCACTTCATATAAATCCATCATAATCCTCCTAAATACAACTGAAGACATATTCCTTTATGCCAGTAATATTTTTCCCCATCTTTAATTATGCATCATGCACAGCTACTCTTCCATAACTGTAATACTCCTGCTTCTTTACAATCTGCCTCTGTCTTAATTTTCAAGTGTGGATGTGTATATATAAATATATATGGCAAAGTACATATATGTTGTGCATATAAATCAAGCCTTTCATTTTTCCATCATCTTTTCAACTCCTCCTTTTTCCTGCCTTCTAAATCACAACAGTATTGCACAACCCAGTGTGAAATATTTGCAACTCCATAATTCAGCAATGGAAATTTCTGCCTTATTTAGGGTCTATGGTGTGCCAACCTTGAGCCCTTCAGCACTGTGAATAATTGAGTATTAATCACAGGCTTGTAATGCCAGTACCCAACTGGCTGGGATCCAATCTAAACTTTGGGGGAGAGAAAAACAAAGTGACAAAAATGTTTTTGTTTCACCATTAAGTTCCCTGCTCAGTTGTGATTACTGAATTATATGCATTCCAACAGATTTATATTTAAGTAACTTACTACATTGGTCATAATTCTTCCCACGATGTGCCAGCAAATGGAAGAATTCTCACAGGCCATAATATTTTTTTTTCCACAATCACATTTCAGCATACACATGTGCTATACCAAGTCCTTACAAGAAATTGGGTGCCTGCATGTATACCTTCCATGCTCCATCCACCTCGAGTCCTTGCTTGGAAAAAGGCAAATTTTAAAAGTCCAAAATGAATCCAGCCAATCCCCCTCCAGGAGCTCAAGAAATGGGAGCTCAGACTTGATCAAGCAAAGCAGGTAGGATAGGATATGGGACAGAAAAACACAGACCTCCCATTCTTCATAACAGCCTGATGAACTGACTGCACACTCAAGCATGTTCACTGAAGGTGAAGAATTTTGTTATGCTCTGTGGCTCCATCTCTCCATGTGTAGGTGTAGCAAAGGACTGTGTCCTTCCTTTATTTAAATAAAAAGAGTGTATTCTCTTAGTCTGGTCTTCTGTTAGAAATAATCAGTCCAATTGGCCAGGAAAGAATATATAAGTTTAATGGCAAATAACCATGAATGAAATGAGACTTGTCCTCAAATGTTTTGAGTTTTAGAGATATACAACCTGGAGCCACATAAACCACACCAACACCTATAGTGGGAAGTGCTGCCCAGTCGCTGCTGACTTCTGGTGACCCGATAGGCTTTTCAAGGCAAGAGATGAACAGAGGTGTTTTGTCATTGCCTGCCTTTGCATCGTAACCCTGGACTTCCTGGTGGTCTCCCATTCAAGCACTAATCAGGGCCAACCTGGCTTAGCTTCTGAGATCTGAGCAGGCTAGCAAGCTACCCAGCTCAGGGCACTGATACATATTGGGCAGTTCATATCACTTTGGCAACTCCAATCGTATTGCTGCACTCCAACTGGCTGCAGTTTGAATAGGAGCAAGCAGCTAGGGGCAAATGAAGTTGTATCACAAGAGATGGGTGGCAAATCTTAGGCAAGCTGATGAGATGAGCTGATACCTGAAATATACTTTCCCCCTCTCAGATTCTAACTATAAAGCACTGAACCCAAATAGTGTTAGTAAGTATGATGATTAGGGCTGTTGAAAAAAAAATTCAGTAAAGTTCGGCTTCCGCAAAATTCGGCCCTTTTAAATTCAGGCCGTGCCGAAGTCTGAACTCCCCTGCTTCGGATCCCCGAAATTCGGGCGAGATCAGGAGTTCGGGGGAAAATTTGCCCTTCCCCCGCGGGCCTTCACGGGGCTTCCATGAAGGCATGCGGGGGGCTCTTTAAACAGATCTGCGCCTAACAGCTGTAACAGGGAAGCCCCCTGAAAGCACGCGGGGGGGCCTTTAAACAGATCTGTCCCCCCCGCACTTTCCTTCAGGGGGCTTCCCTGAGGCGGGTGGTGGGCACTTTAAACAGATGGGAGGTGCAGATCTGTTTAAAGGGCCCCCGCGCGCCTTCAGCAAAGCCCCGTGAAGGCACGCGGGGGGGGAGCCGAACCCCGAATTTGCCGAATTTATTTGCCAAACACCCCGAAGTCGGGGAATTCGGCTCCCCCTGTTTCCCACCTTTTTGAATTCGGTTCGTCCCGAACCGGAAACCGCCGAATCAGGGGAAATTCGGCGGTTTTTCGGTTCAGGATGAACTGAATCGACAACCTTTTGATGATGTCATAGGACAGGCCTGGTGGTGTCATAAGAACATAAGAAGAGCCCTGATGAATCAGACCAGTGGTCCATCTAGTCCAGTGTTCTGTCTCACAGTGGACAATCAGTTCCTATGGAGGGCTATAAAAGGGCAAGGCATAGAGATGTCATACTTTTCCTGATGCTGTCATACTTTCATGATACAACCATCTTGACAGAGCCAATTCACATATCATGGAGAACACAGTCTGGATTCACAGTTCTCACCGTGTCATATGTAACAGTTACATGTAAATTGCAGGCTCTCCTCAGTTCCCGCAACATGTATTCTCCATAAAGTGTGAATTGGCTTCTAGCCCAAGTTCAGTTTTAGTAATGTGCCACTGTATTGTGGCATGCCACAAAAAGCAGTTATTATGAGCGAATGGCTGGACATTTGGTTTGATTGTTCACAAATTATTTAGCTATGCCTTCAGTCAATATCGGTAGGCTGTTTTCGACTTCCATGAACCTGTGTGGAGACATTCTCAGAGGACCATCAGAGACTCTCAGAAGAAAATAGGGCATGTTTAAATATTCCACCTTGTAAAAAATGACCTTGCATGTTGTGACTATTTCATCGGGGGGAATGTTCTACCTAGTCTAGCTCTTATGTGCTTAGATTTCAGTGTGTACAGAAGCTTTTTTCAATATGGGAGATCTGCAAGAATCCAAGAATAACTTTACCATATGGTTTTACCTTTTATTTTCCAGACTGTATAGGTCACCCACCCACCTGCATGGGAAATAGACAAAAATAATGGGACCAATGTGAATCATGCTTGCAATTTGAGGCTGATACAGGGAGCACTCTCTACCATCTTTACATGGGGAGGTATTTTCCCAGTGTGAAGAGTCTTGCACAGATGCACCTTTTTTGTTATTAATACTATCCCTATTATCATAATCTGTTGAGTGGCATATTAGCTTTCAAATTCTAATTAACCAGCATTTTAGAACTGATGCATTGCTCAGGATTTTCTCCTGCTAGAATACATCAGCACTAGCCCTTGTAAACAAAGCACACAGTGGGTGATTATTATGGTCGCTGATTAAAATAAGTAAAGAGATTGGAGGACATTAACGTTTTATACCTCCTTGCCATCTGCTTTCCCTTCACACTGTACAGATTACTGTACATATTATGCACCATAGATTCGCTTTCCACACCAGTAGTAATGGAGACTCTGCAAGGCACACCAGCAGAGAACTGACTAATTCACATAAACAACCCCCATGCCGGCCTGCTGGAGCTGCATGTCTGATAGTCTAGCTTTCTTTCTCATATGATTTTTGGCTTTGAATTCCAGACAATTCATCTTGGTAACAGATCTCAATGGGAAACAAAACAAACAAACAGTGGATAGTTTGTTCTTGTGCTGGGAAAACAATTTGCCAGTCTTCGGTTCTTGGGATGGATCAATGTAAGCAAAACTGGAGAGCACTTGAGCATGGTGGGACCTGGCTCATAAGAAGCAGGGAGCAAGGACCATTCTGTGATGAGGTCATAATCCCATGGTGTTTCAAAAAAGACATGGAAGATATGGTACCCAAGAAGATCTAGCCAATGTACTGATAGTATTCAGAGCTGGATATTTTCATAGAGTGTTTTCTGTATGCATCTGTGTCTTAGATGTGTCCTTTGTAAGCAACAGAAAGGAACTAGTACAGGGGCTTCCAACCTTTTTGAGACTGTGGGCACCTTTGGAATTCTGACACAGGGCAGTAGGTGCAGCTACAAAATGGCTACCTCAAGAGGCAGTGCCAACCAGAAAATGACTTCTGCAAGAGGCGGAGCCAGCCACAAAATGTAAACCAGTGAGGTTATGCATAACTTTAATATTAACTGTTCAACATTTCAGGCAGAAGCTTAGTTTAACAGGTTGCTTGCTAAAATGAATGCATTTAAAATATGTTCTTGCATACACACAGCTTACGTTCTTTCATACTTCCTCTGTGTACTCACACCAGGCAGACAACAAGAGAGAGGTGGTGTCACCACACTTGTCCCCATGCTCCCTCTCCACACATTCAGCCAAAGCATGGAGGGGTCATGGGTTGAGGGCTTCAGTATGTGGCCTACAAGAAATAAACATAGGTAAGTGCTGGCTAGTCACCTTTGCAAAGTTATTTGCAAGATTGTATACTAATCTTCCAAATCTAGAGCAGTTTATATCTGTCGTGTTCAGAGGCTGAATAGATTCCAGTTTTGTGGTTTCCCTACAAATCTTGATTTTTCTGTTTATGGCATCAGTCAAAATGAATGGAAATAGTACACTGCTATAGGGCTGTCAATTCGGTTCGGTCCGAACTGAAAATCAACCGAATTTCCCCTGATTCGGTGATTTTCTGTTCGGACGGATCCGAACTCAAAACTGGCGGGCAACCGGGGGGGCCGAATTCAGCGAGTTCGGGAGTTCGCGAATAAATTCGGCAAATTCGGCCCCCCTTCAGGGGAGCCCGCTGAAAGGCGCGGGCTGCCCTTTAAACTAATCTGAGCCTCCCAGCTGGGAGGCTCAGATCAGTTTAAAGGGCAGCCCGCCCCCCTTCAGCGGGCTCCGCTGGAGAGGCACGGGCTGTCATTTAAACTCATCTGTGCCTCCCGGCCGGGAGGCACAGATGAGTTTAAATGACAGCCCGCCCCCCTTCAGCGGGCTCCGCTGGAGAGGCGCGGGCTGCCCTTTAAACTGACCTGCGCCCTATAGCTGGGAGGCTCAGATCAGTTTAAAGGGCAGCCCGAGCCTCTCCAGCGGAGCCCACTGAAGGGGGGCGGGCTGCCCTTTAAACTCATCTGAGCCTCCCAGCTGGGAGGCGCAGATGAGTTTAAATGACAGCCCGCGCCTCTCCAGTGGAGCCCGCTGAAGGGGGGCGGGCTGTCCTTTAAACTCATCTGCGCCTCCCAGCTGGGAGGCTCAGATCAGTTTAAAGGGCAGCCCGCCCCCCTTCAGCGGGCTCCGCTGGAGAGGCACGGGCTGTCATTTAAACTCATCTGTGCCTCCCGGCCGGGAGGCGCAGATGAGTTTAAATGACAGCCCGCCCCCCTTCAGCGGGCTCTGCTGGAGAGGCGCGGGCTGTCATTTAAACTCATCTGCGCCTCCCAGCTGGGAGGCTCAGATCAGTTTAAAGGGCAGCCCGAGCCTCTCCAGCGGAGCCCGCTGAAGGGGGGCGGGCTGCCCTTTAAACTGATCTGCGCCTCCCAGCTGGGAGGCTCAGATCAGTTTAAAGGGCCCCTGCGCACCTTCAGGGAATCCCTCTGAAGGCGCGCTGGGGCCGAATTTTCCCCCGAACTCCAGATCCCCCCGAATTACCGGGGATCCGAAGCGGGGGAGTTCGGACTTCGGCACGTACCAAACCCACAAGGGTCAAATTCGGCCGAATCCGAACTGTACCGAATTTTTTTTTTGACAGCCCTACACTGCTACACCTGTGCAGTACAGAACCAAGCTGTGGGCACTGGGTATGGTCACCATGTCTGGGTTGCTAATTTCTGGAGATTTGGGGATGGAGCCTGGGAAGGATGGGTTTGGGGAGAGACCTCAGGGGGGTATAATGCTATCAAGTCCACCATCCAATGCTGCCACTTTCTCCAGGGGAACTGATCTCTGTAGTCTGGAGTTCAGTTCTAATTCCAGAAGATCTACAGGACCCACCTAGAGATTGGCAACCATAGGCATGGAGCCACAAGGACCCCCTCCCCTAGTTGGTGGCATCACAGCTCCAAGTTGAAAAGAAGTCCTAGAACTGTGCTTCATCCTGGCCAGGCTCAACTACTTCCCTGTTTTGGGGGTGGAGTGAGGCAGCCATTTCTCTGAGCAAAATGATGTGGTTGTTTGCCATACATGGCAACCATGCCAGGAGTTGTCTCTCCCTATTCTATGGATTTATAATTAAATAAATTAAAAAGGGGTTGTGGAAAGATTATAGGTCATCCAGTTAGTGCCTTAAAAGGTATACATGCTGAATGGGGCCTCAGAACATGAACATGATTTCCACTGCACCAAAAACTCAGAAACTGAAAGCTTCATTGAGAACTTAGCTCTCTCTAACAAGATAGCAAAAATTAAGGCACATGTGCTAAAATTGCATAAGGTGCATCAGAAGCAGTTTTCTCTCAAGTACTGGGTATATTTGCAGTTTTGCTTGCACAAAATTAAGGCATTAATAACTTCTAAATTCCATAAATATGTCAAAAATTGCAATTTTATATGCTGTTATAAATTATGCATTTTATGTTGTTAAAGCAGTAAAATTAGTTTAAATTTGATAGGACGATAAGTATTGCATATATTTCAATTTTCCCCTACATTTCTGGGGGTTTTTTTCCAGGAAAAAAACCCCATGCTTTCCCCCCTTGTGGCTTCAAAATTTTTGAAAATTCTACATATCTAGTCTTAACTAATATCTATTAAAATAGCCAGAAAAGTCAGTGCTGCCTGTAAAAGACTTCACATTAATGTTTAGGGGGAAAAACATATTGGTTCCTGCTGCTAAAATGTCACTGGTCTTTAACATCCTCTAAAAGTTAAAAACCACCGTTGGGTCCAAGAAGTCCATTTCCAAAGATCTGCTAGTACAACATGACTTTCCAGGGATTGGCAGAGCTCTGTTAATTGTCTAATGTTTAAAGATCACTGGCATATCAATAAGCCTGCTTAATGAATCATGTTGGGCTCTAATTCATACCCCTGCTGGGGCTTGTTACAAAATGTGCTTCATCCAGCTTTGGGTGCTTAAGTCTGTTCACACAGGAATGTTGTTGAGATTGTTTTAGCAACTGGGAGGGAGGTCAAGCCTGGGTCTGGAGTGGCAAATGGGTTCACCCAGCTGACCAAAGACCACAGTGAAAACTGTGGCTGATAAGATGGACATAGCTTTATACATTCCTAGATGAAAACCCTGATTGAACGACAAGCTCGAGGCTGATAACGTTTTAAACATATATAAGTTTGCTTCTGAAGATGGAGAATCATTTCTGTTAATGGTGGCTTAGTGAGTTAGAAAACAGGATTGAATAAAAATAGGACAGTTAATCATCTGTTGTACAGACAGCAAAGCTGTTTGTGGCTTAGAGCAGGTCATTCACCCTACCCCGTCATTTCTCTGCCACTATTTTGTTGTGTCTGCATTGGAATTGAACTAAACCTCTTGCCCCAGCTGTAAACTCAGACAAACATCCTATTCTCATCTCATTGGCATTTTGTAGTCAAAACACTCTTCACCTGACAAACCGAGCAGACCCAAAGAGAGCCTTGTTCCCTTCTCTTGACACTGATTAGCACTGCAGCAGCCAAAGTTCAAGGCAGGTGGCTCAAGATGCAAATGCTCTGATGAACAGGGGGCCTTGAATCAGACATTATAGGCAACCATGTTTAGTTAGTGAAAACAGGAATTGGCTTGCAGATTAGGTAAACTTCAGGTTCGGGTTTATTGGGCCGATTTTTTCGGTAAACCCGGAATAAGCTGAATACCCGTACGGGTAAACATGGTATTTGGCTTTATTTCCAGGTTTACTGAAAAATTCAGGTCCGTTATAGTCTATGGGGATTTTTTCAAAGATCCCGTGGGGGCATTTTTGGAGGTAGAGTTGCCAATTTTTCAGGGTAGCTTCAAGGGACTCTCCTTGCATGAACCCTGATGTTTGGTGAAGATTGAATCAGGGGGTCTGATTTTATGGGATCTTGAAGGGGTCACACACCCCTCCATAGAGAAGCAAATGCATTTGCTTCTCTATGAAGGAGGGGGTTGATTTCGGGTTTATTTTCGGTTCAGGTTTATCGATATGCACAACCCTAATGCAGATGATCATTTGCCTCAACACAATGGTTTAATTACCTTCACATAGTCGGGGAGTGAGAAAATGCATCATATTAAAGTAGGATATCTAGATTAGTATATTCAGAAGCTAGGATATCTGTATTCATGGTGGTGGAGAGTGCTGTCAAGTTGCAGCTGATTTAAGGCAACCCTGTTGGATTTTCAAGGCAGGGGACTAACAGAGGTGCCATTGCCTGCCTCTGCATAGCAACCCTGGATTTCTTTGGTCGTCTCCCATCCAAGTCCTAACCAGGGCCAACCCTGCTTAGCTTCTGAGATCTGACAAGATCAGGCTAGTGTGGGCCATCTAAGTCAGGGTGATCTGTGCTCCTACATCACTTTATTATTAGTAGGATGCCCCCCATTCAGACAAACACACTGACCATGACTTTGTGTTACGTCTGAACTGACATAGAATGATTACTTTTTTAAGTTGCTAACTTCACAGAGACCCCAAACAATGTACAGTCAAATGCTCCATTCCAGTAGAGTTGTATATTTATATATTGTCTTTATGGATGCTCGAACATCCGCTGAGCTTTTGAGCATCCCTAAAGATAATATATAAATATGATTGGGGTGGAGGTGAGAATGTGAAAATGGGGTATTATGAAGGTGGAAGGGCAGAGAGGACTGTTAAAAAATGGAGCTACAGAGATATCTGTGATGAACAGAGGAAACCTGGCATTTGAAAAAGGGTGCTGAGAAAGTACTATGATAGCATTGAGAAAAGAAAGTGATAAAATGTGCCTGCAGAGAGTCTTGAAGGAAGAGAACCAGAAAGAGAGGGCTGCTAACTGAGAGATGGGTAGGAGGACTTGTGGGTGCTGAGAGAGGGAAGAGTCTACACTATGGGTTTTAAAAAGACAGAATTATAGGGGAACGGAGAAGACCAGTGAGGGTTAACTGATTCAGAGAAAGAACAGTGGTCACTGAGAGAAAATTGGAATAGGTTAAGCTACAAAACACTGAGTTAAAAGGGGAGCAGAAATGCTGTCTGGTAGTATCATCTTGCACTGCAGTCCTCTTGGATTCAGATATGAAAATGAAACCTGTGCGTGACTATTCTGGCACCTGGCCCTTCACCCTGATTTTTGTTGTTTTTGTTGGGAAGTGGCATGTGATACATTGGAGGACATATGCATGATAGAGGGCATCAGTCAAGCAGAGAATGGTCTTGCTGGACCAATAATCACATTTCATGCCAAGCAGGCCCTAAAATCTTGGCAATGGGCATAACAAATTCAGAGCAAAACCCCTCCATAGCTATCAATCATCATTAGTACTTTTCTCCACTGCAGAGTCTGGGATGTTAATACCAACTGGAAATGTATTTATACAATGAACTGCATATTGCTGAAAGTCACAGCTAGGTGTTTTCTGCAGGACTAATAGCTAATTGGTCTATTCATAGTTTGGGCAAAATATTTCAGTATTATATATTTGTGCATTTCAATATTCTATACTTATGCACTTTATGCATTCTATATTTTGCAATTCCTTTATTGTTAAACATATCATCATAGAATCTAACATCTGAAATGGATTGGACTTTACCTTGTTAAAGTACAGTATAATCTTTGTAAAGCCAGTCTGGTGAAGTGGTTGGAGTGGGGTTAGCCTAGGATCTGGGAGACTCAGGGCTCTGTTCCCACTCTGCTGTTGAAGCTTGCAGGGTGACCTTGGTCTACTTAGTTTCTCTTTAGCTAACGTACCTCACAATTTTTCTGTGACGATAAAGCAGGGAGAGACCAATGCTGTCAGCTGTTGTAGGTCTCCATTGGGAAGAAATAAAAACAGGATATAAATGTCTACATAAGTAAATAAACTTAATACATCTAATGTTTTAAAAAATACACATCTCCATCACCCCATTTTCCTAATCCTGGAATCTATATAAAAAATGATATTAAAGGGAGTTATTGATAAACTGCCCATTTAAACAGGCTATATAAGGACAATGATTCAATTTATCTGAATGCCTCACCTGATCAATTATCAGAGAAACAGGAGATAAAGATTCACTTTTATTACAGATCGATCTGTAATAAGATGTATTACAGATCTTGGCAGTAAATTCTAATTTATTCAATGGGGCTTACTCCCAGGAAAGGATTTCAACCTGTGTGTTTGTATAGAATGACAGCACTGCCACCTAGGCTGCAGAGATGATTTGAAGATCAATCCCTGTCAACTATGATGCTGGAATTCTAGAAAGTGCCTATCTTTGCCTGGAGCACTTCTCCAGCTCCTAGTTGTAGTCTTTATCATTGGCACAAGAGTACAGTTAGTTATCAGATGAACATCTATGGGACAAATTTTCACTTGCATTTTGAATATGTGATGACCTCAACATCAAATGATGTCTTGAAGGCATGAAGAAACCATCACAGGATAAATGCTACATATTACATATTGACTGATGATATCACCTCTAATCTTTACCTTTGCATTCTGTTCACTCATTTGTGATCCAGCCTGATTACATTTGTATACATCCCTCGCTCTAGCAGTACTTTCAGAGGGTAGCTGTGTTGATCTGCAGTAGAACAGTTAGATTCGAGTCCAGTAGCACCAACAAGATTTTCAGGATATAAGCTTTCAAGAGTCAAAGTTCCCATCATCAAACATGAGTTGGAATGGAGATCAGAGTCCTTTTATCCCAGTCAGAAGGTGGGAGGGGTGTTGTAAAGAATGCTTGTAAAGTATTCAAAGATACAAGGCATATTGTAATCAGCTTGATTAGAGCAGAGGGCAAATTTTTGGGGGCAGATAATTGGCATCTGTCTGACCTGGATGGCCCAGGCTAGCCTGATCTTGTCAGATCTCAGAAGCTAAGCAGGGTCAGCCCTGGTTAGTATTTGGATGGGAGACCACCAAGGAATCCCAGGGTTGCTGTGCAGAGCAAGGCACTGGCAAACTACCTCTGTTAGTCTCTTGCCATGAAAACCCCAAAAGGGGTCGCCATAAGTCGGCTGCGATTTGACGGCACTTTACACACACAGTGAGTTAAGAATCCAATATCCCTATTGAGTCCTGTGGGATCCATTGCTCTGAACTTGTGAACAAACTCAAGTTCAGCAGTCTCCAGTTGTAATTTCCCCTTGAAGTTTCTTTGGGCAAAAATGCACGGTCGCTTTAGCCTCCTTTATTCTCTGTTTCAGCCAAGATTCAGCCAGGATTGAGCACACATTTGGCAAAACACATGTGTTTGATCCTGGCTGAAACAGGGAATAAAAGAGGCTAAAGCGACCATGCTTTTTCGCCCTTTGTCTGAGGACTGCAACTCAGGTCAGCAATGGAATGTATTAACACTGGAGTCACAGAGCTGAACTGTTTGTTATTTCTATTACTCCTGTTCCTCAAACCCCACACTTGTCTGCTCTAGAGCCCTCAGATATACGACAGTCAATTGTTTCAAAGCTTAATTTATTAGAACTCTAATGCATGACTCAGATCCAGTGACATGTTTTACTTTAATCTTGTTCTTGCTTCTAGGCTCAGTACTTATGGTTACACAAAGGTGCTTGCTTTTCTTTTGAGCGTATCTGGCTGAACTAATTTAGGAATCTGTTGGCTCAGAGCACAAATACTCAGTGGCTCTTAATCTTATTCTTCTGCAGTTAGCAAAGATTCTTCTCTCACTGCTGCCCCCCCTTTTAAGTTTGCAGCAAGCCTTCAGGGTTTGTGAATTCTGGAGAGCTTTCGGTGTATATACAAATGATTATAATGGACACCTCTAAAGCTGGTATCTGATTCTAATGGCGTTATTAGAGCCTCCAGATGCTTTAACTCTGGCAGTGTGTGAACAAAGCAAAGACACAGATAACTGTACTGTATAATCCCACACTTTGTAGAGGAAATAACTTTTGAAGGTGTAGCTGTGGGAATGATATCAGGTTCATCTCAACAATCTGATAACAAAGTAAACTGAGCATTTTTAGTTTGTTGACACTAGTCAGAACTCTTGTGAAAACCGAGGTCTGTTTCATAGGTCTGTTTTACTATTATAGCTAAAGCTGCCTCCTGCAGGAGGCAAACAGAACCTATGAAACATCACTGTTGTGTCTGCAGGGATCGCCCACTCAAAAACAGTGGCCTCCCTCACAGGGTGATGCTTGGCTTGCAATTCTCCATCATTTTACAATTGGATCCAGCACCCCATCACAGTCTTTTTGTGATCCCCTTCTGCTGGTGGCCACATTGCAGTAGGGGCCACTCATTATCCTAAAAAAGATCACAGGGATTTTTGATGATTTAAAAAATCAGCAAAATTGGAGAACCCAGACACCACATTGGGGACTTCGAAATTTAATTATTGCTATCTAAAACATTAATACAGGAGGGAAGGTGATAAAGTATAGTCCGATCTCATCAGCAGGGTCAGCACTTGGCTAGGAGACCACCAAGGAAGACTCTGCAGAGAAAGGCAATGGCAAAGCATCTCTGCTTCTCACTTGTGTTGAAAGCCCCTTGCTGTGGCTGCCATAAGTCGGTTGTGACTTGACAGAACTTATGTACGTAAAACACTGGTTCACTATAATAATGTAGGAGATTCAAACTTTCCTACTTTTCTTTCTGGTGTTGGTGAACTGTGAGGCAAAGAAAGTTGATCTGTATTAGGTTTTATGTATTCTTGTGACAATTAATGAAAACTTGTAAAACAACAAATAAAACAGAACAAATGCAAAACTCCAACACAAGTCTGATTTGATTGACTACTGGCTCTACAGTTCCCTTTGTGTATTCATTTATTTAAAATCATTTATAACCCACCTCATCAGCAATGCTTTTGAGGTGGCTTCCATGCAAAGATTAAAACACAATTTAAGCAGACCGTGTGAAAACTGCAAACTCATTTGTTGAAAAAAGTTTTCGGATCAGTTTTTTTAAAGCTCTCCACATGCCAATAAATTAATCCTGGACCTTAATTAAAATTACAACAGAGCAAAAGAAAAAAAATTAAATCACAAGTGCCAGCCAATAAAACCAGCCAATATGAAGGGGGGAGGAAGGAAAATCAATTTACCTGGATGAGAAAAAAATGTTCATTTTTATTTCTGCAATTATTTGAATGGCTTTAATGGAGTATTTTGAATTATGTTTGTAATTGTGAATTCAAAACTTGTCTCAGGTAGAAACAGGGGGTCTCTATTTGAAATAAATAAATAAAATATGAGCCAATGATCATCAAAATATGGGAGATGGAGAAGTCAAATCAAAATTCCAGTGATGGCTCTTCAAAATTATAATTAAGACATTTGACATCTAAGTCTGGTTTAATGGACTACATAATGTAGGGTTTTTTTAAAATGTATCTTTGTTTTGAATTATAATTTCTTTGACTGAATGCTGCCATTGCATCCCAGTCCAATTCCTATGGGTGCTTAGAGACACATAATTTATAAGATTGGATAGGAAGATCACTAAATACTATGCTTCTTGAAAGATGCCCTCGACTGGCTTGAAAATCCTATGCTCAGTGAAGAGGTTTCCCTGTGGTGTATTTCTCAGTAGGTAACTTCATTAAACTTCAGTTCAGGACATGGACCAGTTGGGTTCTATGCTTAGCTTTTCTGGGAAGCTCTGGTGATTCCTGAAATGTTCAAGCAGATTGTCTCAAGCAGGTCATAAAAACAGGACTAGTCAGCTCTTCTAAAGCTCCAGCTGTCATACATAGCTTTTCTTCCCACCCTAGCGAAAGGCAAGATATTTCAACTATTATTTTCACTGTGATGTATTCTTTTGATTGCCTCAGGAATGCTGGCTCAATGGTAGGCCAGAGGGACTCAACAAAAGGCTTTTCCAATGCCAATTTTAAAAAAATGAAAATGAAAAGATAGAAGGAAATCCTCCTGAGTAACTTGACTTTATTTTCCTCTTTGCTCAGCAGCTAACCCCAAAAGGGGTTTAAAATCAGTATATTTGCAGTTGTATTGAATTCATTTGGCTGGAATAACATGAGATGGAGAGCAGTGACTGAAGTCAAACAATAATGAGTACAATCTAGCCAAGCTCAAGTCCCATTGGTAGCTTTGTGCCTCTGTTTATCACATTCCTATTGAAATCAAGGAGCTTTCATAAGGCTCTCATTTATCTGCCTTGGGTGGGGAATTACCAGCTCCCAGACCCAATTTCACTCCCCCAAGGAACTGAGGAGCTGGAGAAAATATGACCTCTGGATAAGAATGCTCTTGGATTTCCTCTAGTCTCTATGGTAAAGAGCAGAGAGACTTGTAGAAGCAGCCTAGAGCATCAACTGTGACATCGCATCTTCCCAAAATCCACCCCCCCAGACACTACCTTCCAAATCTCCAAGCATTTGCCGATGTAGTAGTAGGAACTCCAGAACTTCATGTTGACTGGGTCACACCCTTTAAAAGTAAGTATCTCTTATAGCATAGGAATGCTAGATGGATGGAAGTCTGATTTATTCAGACTATTTCAGTGCAACCCAATGTAGAGTTACTCAAGTTCACTGCAATCAATAGACTTAGACTGGAGTGATTGTGCACAGGATCACACTGGTAGTCAAGTTGCCCATGTATTTTTCTGAATGTGGGAAAAGGTTGCAATACATACATGGGGATTGGGATAGTGCCCTCTGGCCCTGTCACTCCACAGGAATTCAGTATCACTTCTGAAGAGAACAAGTCTATATTGGTATAAATCAGGGGTGGGGAACATCAGGCCCGGGGGCCGTATAAGGCCCGCAAAATCATTTGGTCTGGCCCTTCGTGGGTCCTGGCAGATCTCTAGCTCAGAAGGATTTAAGACTGGTGATCTTCCCCCTCCCGCAAACAGGAATAGCCTCTATTCAAGGTGGATGTGAGTTTGTTCTGCCGAGAAAAGGAATCTTTTTCCCCCTTGCAGAAGAGTCTTTAGCTATGGAGCTGCAAGGACCGCCCAAGAAACAGTATTAACCCTTTCCCACCCTGGTCGTGGAGAAACTATGTGGCAGACACTCAGAGCCACCTTCAGTCATGCCTCTTAGCTAAATGTTTGACCAAATATAGCAGGCTAATTTTTAAGTTGATAATTTTGTATGGCCCGCAAATGAAGTTATAAATATCCAAATGGCCCTTGGCAGAAAAAAAGGTTCCCCACCCCGGTATAAATGGTTGTATCTTTTCAGAAATTTTGCAGAACATGCTTCTGGGGCATCTGTCTCTCTTTCTCTGGGGATACTGGATCAGCAGCCCCATATAAGTGTATTATGCCCTCCACCTGAGCTCTACTTGTATATTTGTAAACAAGGCAGATATTACCAAGTGCCACACATCTTCAGTAGTCTGTCCTTCAAAAAGGACCAGGAAAGTAGTACCGTTAGAAATTAATTGCTGCTCAGAGAATCTTGTCAAAAAATCATCAACCACAACAACAAAAACCCTGTTATGTTCAAAGCCACTCACGATCAGACAAATGATATTATTGAATGAGTTCAAATTTGGTTGTGGTTTTGAGTTCACATTTTTATACTTTTGAATTTCAACTTTCAACAGGGCTGCCAAACCCCTGGTCAGGGTAAGGAATCCCCCACCCCTTGTCCCCACTGCTGTGAGCATCATGTCACCTGGTCAAAAAACAACAACAACAACAAAACCAGAAGGGATGAAGGGTAGCTCTAGGAATCACTGAAAACTCTATTATTTTACTATTGAGTTCCCAGCAATTCCTACAGTTACACTTTGTCACTTAAAGGGTGACTCTAGGAATTGCCCAAATCTATACTGAAAAACCATAGAGTTCCTGTTGATTTCTGGAGCTACATGTGTCAGTTCCTTATTTTGCTGGAAGTGATGTGATGCTGTAGCCAGTGTCACAGCTCCCTCATATCCCCATCCACGGCCCTCTCACTGGCAACCTTAACTTTCAGTGATCTCAAAACACATTCCTTCAACTGTGTCAGCAACTGCCTATGTTGTGAAGTAAAACAGGTATTGAACACACAATGGAAATAAAAAATCAGACATCACCTCAGATACTGAACTATCTGATGTCCCTCTGCTGAAAGAGCAGGGGTTCATTCATTGTGGCATATTAAAATGTCAATGATATGGAGAAGCTGAAACTAGATGGGGCTCTGCATTGAAGAACACAGTTTTGGGGGAGACTGAGGATTTGAATAGCAATGAACTGAGCATGGACAAGGTTTAAGAAGTAGACATGGGCTAGAATGAAGGGAAAAGAGTAGGTAAAAAAGCTTAACACAAGGGCAGCAGGAAAAGCTCTTTGTAGAGAGTACAGAGGGGTAAATGATTCAGAATCATCAACTCAGTCTTTGCCTGCAGTTCTGCAGTGATCACATAAAAGAATAGCCAATGTTTTGGAGTTTTCCCCCAAGAGCAGCTGTTTCCTTTCACAAATGTCAGGCTTGGTTTAGCTAACTAAAAAGAAGAAGGGATGAAATAGGCCACTTCCTAGACAGTAGACTAAATTAAAGGCTATGACAACAGAGGCAGATATTGGTGTCTGTGAGGGCTTCTTACAAGCAGTAAAAAGGGAAGTCTGCATTGACATTTCATTCTGACAACATGAAGAAAATCAGACAAGTAACCAGGTTGACAGCATAGCCTAGTCATTAACTAATCCTTGAGCGCTCCATTTTTATAATATTGCCATAGGCAAATCAAGATTGAGTTTGAACATGTTAAGGAACACTTGGTTACAACCCCCCCCACACACACACACAAAAAAAGAGTTGACTGTATTCAAATCACATTTGGAATGTTAAATCACTCTTTCATTTAAGCTGTCTAGAAAGTGTACTTGTGTAGTACTAGTATATACAAAAAGAGGTTTGGAAAACTCATCTTCAGTGCAATTAGCAACAATATGCAGGCCGGAGTGTGATTTCTTTAGCATTTGTTAATACACTTTCTTGAAGGTACTTCTGTGGATTTTTAAAAAAATCTTTATAACTGAACTTGTTTAGGAACTTTCAGACCAACACATTCATTTCATCTCCCATTATATTTTTTCCTGACCTTTCTCACAGAAAGACATTTTTTATTCATTACAGGACAGCCAATGGGGTGTAGTTGGATGAGGATCTAGGAGTCCCAGGTTCAAATCCCCACTCGACCATGGAAGCAAGGATCCCATTGAAAAGGAGAAATGTTGTTGCCTAGGAAATCAAGAAAATCAAAGAAAAACAAGATGCCTGCAGCTACTAGTGATGGTGAGCACCTGTATATGAAAAACAACCTGGATTTTTTTGTGTGTGTGTGAGGGGGGATGGTTGTACTTTCTAAGAATCCTGGATTGGTGTTTATTGTTCTGGGAATCACAGTAATAACCCAAAACAGTGATTTTGTGTATATTTTTGGTTCAGGAATTTTGGGATACAACAGACCCCTATTGGAGAGCATAAGAACATTGTGTCTATGGCCAAGCTAAGAGTGCACAGCTAAGACATCCCTGCCCAGTATGAGCTCAATGAATTCATAGTCAGTCAGCTGGTAAATAGCATGCTGAAACTCCCTGCTTGTTTCCTGTTCCATTCAAGACCCTATGAATTTTATTCCTTGACTCAAGAAGCAAATGGTAGTCAGAAAATGCATCAGAAGCTCCCATGACTAGGGTTACAAACCCCAGGTGGAACATGCAGTTCTTCTTGAATTACAACTGATCTCTAGACTACAGAGACCAATTCTCTTGGAGGAAATGGCTGGTTGGGAGGGCAGACTATATGGCATCATATCTCTGCTGAGCTCTAACCCCTCCCCAAAGTCTGCCTTCCCCAGGTACTGGCCCCATATATCTGGGAACTTCCCAGGTCAGGGTTGAAAACCATAGTAATGATACCCACAGTTGCCATGGCCTGGCTGGGGATTGAGGGCAGGTGGGCTAGAAATCAAATAAATAACATAACATAAATAAAATTTGAATTCTAGAAATAAGACAATAAAAAAGCTCATCACCGCATCCGCAGGGACAACCCATTACCACTGGTGAACAGCACATGCTTTTGGACAGATGAGGTGAAAAAAGGAAAGGTTATGTCTAGGCCAAGACTTGATATGGGGGGAGTCTATGATTTTCTATACTTTTTCTTTAAAGGTGAATAGCACCCGCAGAAGGGCATGGCATGTGCATTTAAACCCTTCCCCCCAACCTTAAGCCAACCTCAGTCCCACTCACTCAAGTTGTCCATGGGCTGTTGAAAAAAAACAATTTGGTATAATTTGGATTCGGCAAAATTTGGCCCGTTTTGATTCGGGCCGTGCCGAAGTCCAAACTCCCCCACTTTGGATCCCTGAAATTCGGGCGAGATCTGGAGTTCGGGGGAAAATTTGGGGGGGGGGCTTTAAATAGATCTTCCCCGCCGGGAGGAACAGATCTATTCCACGCCCCCCTTCGCACCTTCAGGGGGCTCCCCTGAAGGTGCGCGGGGGGGGGGGGGGGCTTTAAATAGATCTGCACCTCCCAGCCGGACTCCCAGCGCAGGCAGAGCAGAGGGGTTTAAAGACCCCCCGCCCCTCTTCCCGGGACTCCCAGGAAGAGGGAGGATGGGTTGTCAAGCCCCTCTGCGCTGTCTGCGCAGGCAGAGCAGAGTGGTTTAAAGACCCCCCTCCCCTCTTCCCAGGACTCCCGGGAAGAGGGGAGGTGGATTGTCAAACCCCTCTGTGCTGGATGGAACAGATCAAGATCTGTTTAAAGGGCCCCCTGCACGCCTTCATGGGGCTTCCCTGAAGGCGCTCGGGGGGCCCTTAAAACAGATCTGCGCCTCCCAGCTGGAAGGCGCAGATCTGTTTAAAGCCCCCCCCCCGCGCCTTCATGGAAGCCCCGTGAAGGTGCGGGGGGAACCCTGAATCTGCCAAATTTATTTGCTGAACCCCCGAAGTCGGCGAATTCGGCTCCCCCGTTTCCCACCTTTTTTGAGTTCGGTTCGTCCAAACCGAAAAACAGCCGAATCGGGGGAAATTTGGCTGTTTTTCGGTTCGGGACGAACCGAATCGACAGCCCTACATATGATGCCTGTATATTTCCCCGCTGAACGAAAAACAGTTTCAAGGAGATCAAGAAAACAGCATGGGGTAAGGATTAAGAACCTACAGCTATAGCTCCTACACCCACAGCTGTAGCTCCAGTCCTAATAGGGAGTTGTGATGACTTCTATTTGCACTTTAAAGCACTGTCTCTCCTCCTGAGTCCCCATGTGTTCAGTCACACAATGCCTGGCTTGACCATCATGTCCATGGCATGAAGGCTAGGAGCAGACCTCAGAAAACAAAGGTATAGTAAGCACACAAACCATGCTCATACAAAATGGAACATGGAACTCTGCAGTACCAACATAATATTAGCTTTAATTTACCATTCTTATATTTATTACTTGAATGTTTCACTTACTTAATGTCATTGCTTCTTGATATTATAATATTCCCATCAAAAGCACTTAACAATAAGTAAGAATATCTGTGGAGATTTAGATACAGTAGAATTCTAATAACTATTTTTACTCCTGAACGTTTAGACTTTTTCACTGAAATACAGAAGGGGGAAAAATCCTTTCCCCAGAGGGGTGCGGTTTGTAATGAGTCAGCTAATATGCTGAATCAGAGACTGCACTTCTTTAGAAAGCAGACTTGCCAAATAGAAACCAAGCTGAACTGCCTCAGTCATTTTCTTTGGCTCTACAAATTGGACTTGAAAAGAGTCCCAAAGGTGAAGAAAAAGAGCCATTGAAGGGCCTTTCATAAGCCCTAAACAGCTGAAAGATACTATCATGAAACTGTAGAAGCCAAATTTTAATTAATCTTACTTCACATGTAAACTTATCATATTTGGGTGCAATATTATTTTTGCTGTGTACATTGCCAAGGGGACATAGCCATGATACATTTGTGCTTTATTAGATAATCTTGGCAAATAACTTTTAATAAGTAAATGAGAATCTATTTACCAAAATAAATAAGGATAAGAGCTCGTTTCTTGCTACTTTAGTGAACACAGCAATTATTATGTAAAGATACATAGGAATGAAAGATTGAAACCAGGCATTTCTACAAGCCCATCTTTAATCAAATGTGTGGATGGGGTGAACTGGTAGATATTATTAACTTGGGCTTCCAAAAAGCTTTTCACAAAATGCCTCAAACAAAAACTTTGTTTTCAATCTTAAGGACACTTTCTTGGGAGTAAGCTCCATTGTATAACATGGGACTTGCTTCTGATTAGACCCGTTTAGGATTGTTCCCTTAGTTGTCATGCAGGTGTGGTCCTCTCATGTGTTACTAACTGATTATATAAAAGGAAACAGAAGGTAGGAGTAAATGTACTGTTCTCACATTAATAAGCAGAAATAAGAACAGAGGTCTTCCAAGAATCTTTATTAGGACTGGTGTTCTTTAATGTGTACATAATTTCTTTAATATGTACATAATTGATCTAGAATCAGAGGTGATGTAGCCATGTCTGCATATAACATTAAATTATTCAGAAAGATGAAGATTAAGGGTGGGATCCAATGGTGAAGTAGAGTGGAAGAGTTCTCTCTGAACACACAAAAGGTCTATGCTGGAGATCATGTGATCTCCATGTACAAAAACCATGTGCAGGGGTGGACTGGCAGGAAAAATGGCCTTGGAAAAGAGCCCACCCCCCCAGTCTATCCTAGCCTTGCCTTCTCCTTCCTTGGCCCCACCCCCCAAAGTAGGTAGGGACAACAAGCCTGCCACCAGCTCCATGCCATGATGGTTGGACGGCCCCAACCTTTGCTGTGCCAGGCAAACAAGGCAGGTTGCTTTCCTTGCCAGGCCCCTCCTTGCATGTTCCCTGTGGAACAAAATCAGCTAGCTTGTGACAATAGTAGCCCCCCAGGCTATTGAGTTTTCCCAGTGGCTTTAATGGTCAATCTACCCCTGACCATGTGGGACATGGGATAGAGCAAGGAGGAAAACTGGGCCAGAAGGAAGAAAGCAGCTATCTGGATTCCACCCCAAATCAGATTGTGAGGAGCTCTAAGGGAGTCTTTGCAATCTGGTGATCAGGCAATGACATGCTAAATGAGATTCAAATGTAAATAAGCACAAAATGATATTTCTTGGGCCAAAAAGATGCTAGTTTTACCCATATAGTGATGGAGTCTGAACTGTCAGTGACTTTCCAGGAAAATTGTTTTGAGATTGTGGTTGGTATCTCAATGAAAATGTCAACAGTGCACAGTAACAGGGAAAACAGCAAACTCCATGCTAAGGATTACTAGAGAAAGCTTTACAACCATCAGCTGTACAAAATAATGCTTGGACTGCATTTGTAATACCATGTTCTAACAAGGATATTGAATAGCTGGCAAAGATGCAGAAAAGAGCTACTTAAATGAGTTGGAGACCCTTCCTTGTGAGAAAGGCCGTGAAGTTTAGGCTAGGGGAAAAGTCAATTAAGGAGAGTATATGAAAGATGATAGTAAAATTATGCATGGAGTGCAGAACACGTATAAAGATAATTATTTGGCTCTCTGCCAGAGTGATAGAACTCAGGATCACTGAACTGAGTTGATGGGTGGTAGATTCAGGACAGATTAAAAAAAAAATCTTTTCCCAGTGGATAAATCAGCCAGTAGCAGAGACAGCTGTAACAAGTAACTAAACAAAACATGAATGAAGAGATCCCCCAATGGATTGCTGAATGGAGCCTCCATGTTTCTTCTGCACATGCCGAATAATGCACTTTCAATCCTGTTTCAATGCACTTTGAAGCTGGATTTTACTGTGTGGAACGGCAAAATCAACTTGCAAACTGATGTTAAAGTGCATTTAAAGAGGATCGAAAGTGCATTATCCAGCATGTGCGGAAGTGCAACCAGGGTGCCTCTGAGCACCAGTTGTTTTAGGGGTCAGCAGCAATATGTCTTATTGCCATATTTATTATCCTCCCAGAAGCATTTGTTTGGCCACTGTGGGAAACAGGATGCTGGACTCAATGGACCTTTGACCTGATTGAGCATGGCTCTTCTTATATTCTTATGTTAAGTCACAAAATGCCTAAACATCACAGAAGAAGGGGGTGAACTTGAGAGGGCTACCACATTGCACTGTTTAGTCACATGCTGTGGTTTGTCTTAGTTAGAGACATTTACATTTCACAACTTTGTTTTCCCCCACCCCCTCTGTTAGGAAAGGCTTTGCTCTTCTTGCTCTTAAGGAACTGACAGTTTGCAGTCACTACTATGAAACCTCATGCTGCCCAAGCAGAGCGGATGAGAAAGCTCATAAATTTGAATGACACCTCCCCCTGCATGTTCCTGTGTGGCAGCTTTGTTCCTCCCAGTGAGCCCTTGGGATCTGTTTGGGTGCCCCCTTTGTATCTTCCTCAGTTCTTGCTTACAGTTCGTCTTTTTTTTACAGGTTAATCCTGTGTTCCCCAAGTTTACACAAGTTCTCCACCTCACACTGCTGTGTCTTCTCTCCATCTATCTGTTCCCCAGGTAACTTCAGGGTCCACGGCTGTGGTGTCTCCTAATACTTCTATCAGTAACTTTCTCACTTGCCTTGGTGGTTGATCTATCCAGTTCCCTTGCTGGAGCTCCTGTACCCACTTCTGGTAGTTTCTCAACTTCACCTGTCGGCTTGCTTCTCCCTCTTGAGCTGATGGCTGCAGGGATGGGCCCCACCTGCACACCAGTGGCATTGTGCCTCTTCCATCCTTGCTGTGTTTACATCTGGCTGGGACTTTCAAAACGGTTTACCACTGCCTGGGACTCGCAAGTCGCCCGCCCCCCCAGCTCACAACCCTCTTTGGCTATTCGTCAATCCATACTGGCCTGGGCTTGAAATTTGTCAGTGGCTACCAGATAACTGTGGAACACTCTCCCAAAAGAGGTCATAGAGGGCTTCTAACCCCTGGTTTTTCTGGCAAGTCAGTAAAACAGAATTATTCTAGAGAACTTTGGGGGCACACTGAGCATGAGCAAATGGAATATCCTTTTAGCCGTACCTAGGGCATTCATAGATTGGTGCTTTTAATGTAATTTTACTGTATTTTATTTACTGTTTTGATTTTTAATTGTTTCCAGCTGTGTGACTATATACAGTTTTAGTGTTATCATATATTACTGTTGTTACCCGCCTAGGGTCTTGAGTTGCTCAGGGATCGGGTGGGTGTAGAAATCTCTTAAACAAACAAACAACTCTTCCGCACAATTCTGAATTATAAAGGAGAAAGAGGGAGAGGAGAGTTCGTGGCACTAATGTTGGCTGTAATCTGAGCTCCAACACAACCCAAAAGATTTGTTCAAAGAGTGTGAGAGAAGCAAGAAGGAGCAGTTGGTAGTATTGCCCTTGGGCCTGCATTGCATGTGCCCCCGTTTTGGCATGCCTAAGGTGTGTGGACCATTCAAAGAGGCTAAAAGACTTAGAACTACACTAACAGTGCCATCTGAAGCAGAGTTACACTTTCCCGAGTCCACTGAAGTTAATGGGCTAAGGAATATGTTGTCAGGTAGATGGGAAGAGAAAAAGAACAGGTGAGCATGATTCCTTTGCCATTCTGGTAGAGCTGTGAGTGAAGTGGAAATTCTCGTCAGATGGGTCGCCTTCTGAAATCCAATCAAAACAGCAATTTCTTTCTTTCTTTCTTTTTTTAAAGAATCCAGCCAGACAAGTTATTACAGATATGATGAGCAAATGTCTGGATCCAACTGAATGTCTGGTAACCCTAGTAAATGTTTTTTAGCACTCAGGTTAATGGAAGGGTGGAATGCCGCCTCCAGCACTTGTGCCAAAGCAGTCCTGGCAACAGCTGCCCCTCTTGTAGCATGCTGTCTAGGAAAGAGCCAGGACTTGGCATGCTCCTGAGAACTGTCACGTGTAATACTCCTGGCCCTATCAACACCTTTTTATTTCACATTATCTATTCCAGCCAGCAAACAGTATACTTAGGCAAAATGGAACAGGAGGCAGCATCCTTCAAGAGATTCACATCATCCAAGAAGAAGAGGAAGAAGAAGAGGACGAGTTGGTTTTTATATGCTGACTTTCTCTACCACTTAAGGAAGAATCAAACTGCCTTACAATCACCTTCCCTTCCCACAACAGACACCCTGTGAGGTAGGCGGGGCTGAGAGAGTTCTGAGAGACCTGTGAGTAACCCAAAGTCACCCAGCTGGCTTCATGTGTAGGAGTGGTGAAACAAATCCAGTTCACCAGATTAGAGTCTCTCTCTCATGTGGAGGAGTGGGGAATCAAACCTGGTTCTCCAGATTAGAGTCTACCACTCCAAACCACTGCTCTTAACTACTACACCATGCTGAAGAGGGGTAGAGGCTTAGACTCAGAGCTCTTAGTACTGGCACCCTCCTGGCTATAAACTCCTAAATTTGCTCCAATATTTTTCAGGAGGAAAAAAATCTAGAACTACCTCGGACACTGTTTCAGTGCTCAGAAGGGAGAAGCACATGAGAACGGTATAAGAGGGTTTTCAATGTGATGATGGTATATGGACACTAGGCCCTTGTTCTCCATCCCCAAAGCCACAAGAATGTCCAATAATTCCACACACTAGTTCAGGTTTTCACCACCCAGAAACTGCAATGAAGAAGTAGGCAGAGCTGCCAACCATGAAGCTGCCAAGAACCACCACAGGCTCCCAGACAAAGATTTCCTCTGGGTCCCACACCACCTAGACCAAATCCAAATATCGTATGAAAACAAATTGCATGGCTTTCCCAGCTCCATTAGCCCACAGAGCTAGCCCTCCATACGTGGTTCACTTGTCTTGCCCAAGATATCCTTGTAGCAGCTGCTTTGCAAGCTTCTGATGTGACTGTTACAGCCACTAACAGGGTCTGGCTAGAAGAGAATTAAGGTTTTTCTTGGAGACCATAGGGGCCGTTGTCCACAACATCAATAAATATATTCTATTTTCTTGCATTCATAACATTTTGCCCGGCACCTGGCCCATAGGAACAGATATTTTCTGTTCATTTGGAGAGTAAAAATAATGTGCTGTTTGCCCACATTTACAAATTGCTGATAAATCACTGCCCACCACTGTGATCTGGAGTCAGCAACTCAGCCATACTTATTGATTCTCTTACAAAGAGGCTTTGAGGAGACATATCGGTTCAGTGAGTTGGCACGCAATGAGTGTGTGTGTGATTTTCAGTGCCAAGTGACTTCTATTGCCATAGTTCTATTCCCAGCAACACCAGCTAAATAAGTAGAGAACCCTAAAAGCCACAGAAAAAAATGGTGTTATTTTTTCCTCCCTCCTCCCCCTCACACAACCATACAGCATCAGGGGGGAATTGTTTATCTGAATGGATTCTGGGCTGAATCTCCTTAACCCTCCGCCATTCCCAAAGCATAATAATAATAATTACAACCCACTAGGTAGTGAGTAATGGTTATTTTGTAATTTGATTCTGAGGAGAAAAAGAAAAGGGGGGGGGGGAAACCACACCAGATAGCCATGGCTCCAAGTGTTGCCATGGGTACTATTCTGGAAGCTCTGTTGGGATGTTTCTTTTTAAAAACTAATACTAATGTATCTGAAACAGAGAATACTGTTGGGGGGAAGGTGGGGGTAGGCGAGAATAAAATACAAGTCTGTTCTGTTTGGAGTGCCTTCTCTGTAGGATAGAGACGTTAATGACCAAAATGGAATTTGTTTATGAAAATTTTCCAGTCAGTGCCTGAATGTTGATATTCCAGAGTTATTCCATCATCTTGCCCTCTTTTAGCTTGACATTGGAATATTTAGCCCTTTTACAGATGAAGTGTTTCTGAGGGGAGGAATGGCATATATCACTCCTGGGATCATTTGTGTTCTCCTGGGTGGAAGTTCAGCAGTGTGTGCTTTTCAGCTGTTGCTTCTCTTCATTCAGGCCTTTTCCACAACAATCATCAAATGCTGTGGCCCCCCCTTGATTTTTTTTAAAACTTCCCCTACATGTATAGATGAAACTCTAGCTTTGTTCTTTGGAACAGTGAACCTGTCGAAGTCACAGTTAATTGTCTTTGGATCCCCTTTCCTCCACCTGTGATCCGTTAACAGATCAAAGAGGCCAGACACCATTTAAAGGCCAGATACCATTTAAAAAGCTGCTGCTTTTTAATGGTTTGTTTAGATGGAGAGGCTGGGTCACATGGCTGCCATTTTCTGTCTGGCTTTGTGGAACTAGGTCAATGAAGCTTCCTCACAGGGAGGGAAATCTGCTGGCTCAAATCTTCTTTTTGTCCCCTCCTCCCTGTTGATGACAGGGGCTCAATTGCATAATGGTGTAAAGGTCTCCAAATCTGGAACTGTGAAAGGAGGGGAAATTACAGATCTCACTACCCCCTGATTATTTGTAGAACGTACAGACTGAAGTGAGCAAATCCCCACACATGCTTGTAGAATCAAGGCATTCTGGATTAGCAATGTTGCCCAAGTTCCAACTTGAGAATTTAACTACCCCGTGGCTGCTTCCACTTGGGTTTGTTTCTTCATAGAGAAAGCAGGAAGACCCTACATCGACAGGAATGTCCACATGATATCATGCTGACTCTGAGCATGATTCTTGCTATTTCTGACGCTTAAATGGAAGAAAAAATAAGCCTTTTAAAATCTCAAAGGGAATCCATGGAGTGGCTTCAAGGGAGTGTTCATGTGGCTTCTTTGTCACCACTGTGGGGAGGAGGACACTCCACTTTCAAAACATCATGGGGCAGCACACGACTGTGAGCCATTCCCCCTTTTATATCCCACGAAAGACCATTTATTCCCCTCTTCCCTATTGAGCTGTACTGTAGCATTACTTTATGGCTTGGTATTAAAAAATGGTTTCAGGGCCTCACAGGGTCCCAGCATGATCTCTGTCTTTTGCATGGGCATGATGGGGAGAAAAGGCAAAGCAGCAGTGAGTGTTGCAGGAATGGGTAGGGCTACTGGTCCCCTGTAAGGAGCAGGGAATCCCCTGCTCCTGCCTCTTGTTTCTCACCATTGTTCGAAGCGGTAGTGGGAGATTTTTTTAAAAGTTTGTTGGGATGATGGCATGATGTCAATTTTTCACCAGAAATGACATCAGGCCTCTGTAGAAGTCACCAGAAACTCTATGGTTTTATTATAGAGTTTTTGACTATTGCTAGAGAGGACTTCCATCACTTCCATGGATACCATAGAGCTTCTGGTGATTCCCAGAGAGGTGTGATGTTACTTCCAGGTTTTTTTCTAGAAGTAACATCATGCTGTCACCAGTGGTCACCCCACATGTTCCCCCCTCCCCAGTCTCCCGCTGGGTGGGAATGGACGGTGGTGGATGTGCCAGCATACGGAATCAGCCCAAATATGGCAATCCCCAGAATCCACTGCATGCTGAGCCCAGATGCCTCTGAAATTTGCCTACAGCAGACACTGTCCCCTCCCCTCTCCATTCAATATTATTTGGCCATGGGTAGGAATAATGTGAGGATTCTGCATTTGGCCCTAGAAGGTGGCACACAACATCCACTGCTGCCAGTAGAAAAGCCTAGATATGGTCCCTATGGTCTCTGATGGACAAACATCAAGGATGATAGGAATTACATCTCTCATGATTTTGAGGCCATGGATACTGGGGTGGTCACATGTCATTTCCCAGGATATCCATCCTATGTACATGTGCTGGCCAATCCTCAGCATGTCTAAGAAGTGAGCCCCACTGAGTCCATACCCAAATAACATGTAAGCAGGAAGACTGCAATGTTCCCATGCTTGTTGGTTAGCCTTGTGAACTGGCTGAGGAATAGGCTGGCCAGGTTGCCCACTTTTGCAGGCAACCTCCTACCATTGACCTTTGTCCCCCCCCCCCCACTGCCACTCAATAGAGCAGTGGCGGGGGGATACTGGGCAAAATGGAATCCCACAACACTGCAATGTCAGTTTCAGCTACATAATTGGAAGTGGCATCACTGATTTGCAGGTTGCTCTAGGATTCACACAAAACTCTGTGTTTTTTACTGCCCCCCCCCCCCCCGCCAGGGTCTCAAGGCAAAAATGTAGCCTGTTTAGAACCTGATGATCCAGAACAAGTCCTTGCCTAAAAGCATAATCTTCTTTCTTGGCAGTAGGGATGTGCTTTCAGAATATAACTAATCAAAACAGGAGCCAAGCATGCCCTTAACCTCAAACTGGCAACTGATCCAAATGAAATTACCGCTGATTTTCAGTAAGACACTGAATAGACCTCATCCTTAAGTTATTTTTGGTGGCACAGCAAGCTCTTTGGCTGACTTAAGCTTTCAGGTCTCCCCTCCATGATGTAGTATTTAAGCTTCCATTTCTGTATGGTTGCCCTTTCTCTGCACAGATCTCCCCCTTAGTAACATTGCTGGATTCTGGCTTAGTGAGGGCTCTTACCTTATTTATTTATTTAGAGCATGTATATGGTACCTCTCCAAATACCTGCTCGAACCTGCTCTCAGCTAAATCAATACTTTTTTAAAAAGTCATTTAAAACAAGCCAGGGCATAAAAACCCCAGCATAAAACAAATATTGAGCAATCTAAAATGGATACTCTTAAAACACTTCTCAGGCTAGATGTAGATAACAAAAATGGCTTCAAGAGATGGAAACCATCAGTTAAAAGTCTGGGTAAAAATAAATGTTTTGGCCTCAAACCTAAAGGAAAGTAAGGTAATCTTTGAGGGGGCAGACATTCTAAAGTGAGGTGTCAGCTCTAAAAAGTCCTGTTTTCGGTCAAGAACAACATCACCTCTGCAGGTGAGGGCACAGAGAGTAGGGTTTGAAAAGAAAATCTTAACTGATAGGCTGGATGACACAAGAGGCAGACAATATGAGAGCAGCTGGTGTACTCCTGCTGGAGACATTCCAGCTATCAGGCATTATCCTGACAGTAAGAAAAGAATATGTTTGCTCACAGCTGACGGCATTTTAGCAGGAGGTTGGATGGGGGATAAGGTAGAGAAACACATGTTTTTTACCTACCTGCCGCCACCACTATGGATGCCCACTGTATGTCTAGAGTCTTTGGAGACTTAAGAATTTGGTTGTATGCTCTTGCAAGATGGGAAGAAAGAGCTGCCATGCTTAGGGGGAGGTAGTCAAAACCCTTGGGGCTGATTTTGTTGCACTAACCTTTCCTCACATCCTCGTAATAGGCAGTCCTCCTGAAGGAGAAAATGAAAACAGGAATCTGCCTTCTACTGAATCAGACCATTTGGTGTATCAGCTTTCCGGGACTCCAGGAAGAGGTCTACCATTTCATGTAATTACCTGGTCCTTGTTTAAACAGAAGATTCCAGGGAATTCTCCTCCTCTCTGTAGCTTGGGCGGGGGGGGGGGGCAGAGAAAGAGAAGAACCTGTTTGCATTTTGCAAGTTAATCATAGTGGGTATGGGTGTGTGTGTGCGTGTGTTTTGAGTGTGTCTCTGTGTGCTTTTTTACAAAAATGGGATACATAGGAAAAGGTAAACACTGCACTCTCCTGAATCTTGTCTTGCTGGGTTGTACTGTTTGAAGCATTTTCTTTTCTTTTCAAGCCTCCTGACCTTTTTATGGATACCAAAAGGTGAGTTAAGGGAGCTGTGAAGTAGGGAAAAAAGATGCTGAAAGAGTACAAGGTTCCTGTGTGCATGCAGAATGTATTGCCCATTTCCATTTCTGTTTTAAAATAGGTTCTAACCCCAGCCTCCACCTGAATTAGAATCCCACAGAGGGAAAGAAAATGGAAAATGGAGGAAACATTCATCACCATGCTTCCATGTACCTGCTGTGCAGGGGATCATTTTAATGGCCTATAAAGTGGGGAATTGTTCTTCTCTCTGTGTGCAATTTAGCAATGAAGATCCTGGGGAAAAACAAGCATACAATACTGGTCACATATATTGTTTCTGTTCTCAACAGAAGACTCTCTGAATGAATGATTTTGGGGTACACAGTTGCTAAATGTTCATGTGTCCAAGTTGAGTTGTTAATAATATCAAAACATAGTTTGTTTATGCATATTAGAATATCTGCTTTTCTACATGGTCCAGTTTGTGGATACTTAAATCCAGAGATTGGATCTGTGAAAAGCCCTAGATTTTTTAAAAAATCTGAAAGCTACAAAACAAAAACAATAAAAGGAGGCTACCCCTCCCTCAGATGATGCATGCAGCACCTGTAGCTTTAAGAACTGAATGCCCTCAGTGATTGCTAATAGGCAACCATAACAGTATTGCCAAACCTTTCAGCCTCAGTTTCTGACAGAAAAAGACAGGAAGAGAGGGCAAGGCCCTTTCCAGGGCTTTTTGGGACTTTGAGGGAAGCCTCATGGGGTTAGGCTCAATAGCAACCACTGGCAACTTGCTGCCACCTGATTTGCATGGTTCACCCAGGCCTGGCTGCTTGCTACTGTTTAACTGTGTGGTGGTGGTTACAGTTTTGGACTACTGTGGGAGACCTAGGTTCAAATGGCCAGTCTGCTATGGAAGCTTAGTGGTCCAAGTCCATTTTCAGCCTGACCTAATTTACAGGATTGTTGTGAGAATAAAATAGAGAAGAATGTTGTAAACTACTTTGGGTCACCACTGGGGAGAAAGATGGGGTATAAATTGTTATGACTGGGGCCCCTGCACCCATGGCAAACTGTTTATTTTCCCAAGAGGGGAGAGGCAGGAAAACAGGAACTGTGGTTCTGCCATTTGGGTCTGCCTGACAAAGGGGATCTGATGGATGGGCATCATAAAATTCAATCAGGGTGAGAGAGATTAGGGCTACATGCCAGAGGACCCCATTGGCAAAGAGGAGAGCAGTTCCCACGAGGGGCAGGATTCCTAACTCTGGATTGTGGGAGGAGGTTTTCACCTAAGCAGGCAGAAATGTTTAAAGGTGAACCCTTCCTGTGTTCTGGGTTCAAACACTTCACCCAGATGCTGTGACCAGGGATGTGTTTGCTCCATCTGGAGGTACCTAGCCTAATGGGACTCAGATCGATGTTTTCCTTTTATTTCCTTAGGCCTGTAATCTCCTACTATTACGTCTATTTTCCATGTATGTGCAGAGAATCTCTGCAGTGGAAACTGAAGGGGAGGATTTTGCAAGCACAGCAGAACCAAAGGCAAGTGCAGAAACCCTATAGAGCCTAGGGCCATTGTGGCAGTGCAAGCTCAATAGGGCCAAAGTCAAACCAGAAAATCTCTGCAGTGGAAACAGAAGGGGGTCCAAAAGAACTAATGACAATGTACAGATGTGCAGCAGAACCCAGTACCACTGTGGCAATTCAAACCCAACTGAAGAAATGCCAAACTGGAGAATCACAGCAGAACAAATCCAAGGCAGGGGTGGGGGGCACAAAGCAACTCTGGCAAAGAAAAATAAACTCTTGAAACTGAAAAACAGCCTTGAAAAAGGTGGAAGCAGTCTGGCAAGCTGATAGAAACCCCAATAGACACAGAAATAAAGAAACAATATATTGGGGGGGGGGAGTCCCAGGAGCCTGTGAATGCTCGTTCTTGATCTTCCCAGTTAATCCTGAATATTTCTGGGATTTTTCAAGACCATTTTTTTCTGTATCCCAAGAAATCCCCCAATATATTTGGGATGCTGAATATACCCCAAAAGTAACAGTATTGAATTTTTGGGTATATTATCAGTTTGGTTTTACCCAAATGCACATCCCTAACATTAACATAATTCAAATGATTCTCACAAAATTGTTTTGTGTTATTAGGGGTTGTATTTGAGTGTTAATGTTGTGAACATTAGTTTACACAACTAAATACTGTTGCATGAGATAGAGTGACTCTATAAAGGAAACCATGGCACTCAGTTTACAAGACTTGAGCAAGGCTGTTAACGATAGGACATTTTGGAGGACATTGATTCATAGGGTTGGCATGAGTAGGAAGCAACTTGATGGCACTTAACACACACTCATTGGATGTGATTAGGAGCATGAAGAAAGAAGAAGAGTTGGTTTTTATATGCCGACTTACAATCACTTTTCCCTTGCTTTCCTACAACAGACACCCTGTGAGGTAGGTAAGGATGAGAGAGCTGTGACTAGCCCAAGGTCACCCAGCTGGCTTCATGTGTAGGAGCAGGGAAACAAATCAAGGTCATCAGATTAGCCTCCACCGCTCATGTGGAAGAGTGGGGAATCAAACCTGGTTCTCCAGATTATAGTCCACTGCTCCAAACCACCGCTCTTAACGACCACACCATATTGGCTCTCCTGTAAAAAGAAGAGCCTGTAAAATCAGTGCACAGTTTAAGAACTTGATTCCCACTGGGTTTTTATTTGATTTACCCCAACAGAAGATGACCTTGAGTGTAAGATGACCTCCCAATGCTACACAGAAAAAGGTTTCTGTTACTGTACATATTTGTAATCTGTACATGAATGTAAGACGACTCCTTTTTCTTGATGGTGCACTTGGAATAAAACCCTAGTCTTCTTTTGGGGTAAATGCTCCTCTCCTCAAGTCCTGTTCTCGGTGCTGCTCTTGCGAAGGTGAGGCAGGTGATAACCATGGCTTATTCAGTGATTTCTTCCCCCTTCAGGAATTTCTTCCCCCATCCTTGAGGCTCATCTGACACCTATTTTACTATTTTTTAAAAAATACTATATTTTAAAAACTATATTTTAAAAAATACTATATTTTAAAAACAATGTAGAAAAATGTAGCTGTCGTTCTATACTTTATGACCTAGTGATTTTCTGTTGCAAAAAAAGCTATCTTAACACATTTTGATAATAATGAGCCAAGTTCAGGTGCCAAGAAAATTGTATAGCATGTTTCTCTAGAGGAAGCTGTCTTGAGGCTGTTGTTTACCTTTCTAATTGTGTATGTTTTTACTATGCTTCACAAATTGTTAATTGCTCTCCCAAACATTCCTGTGCCAGGTGAATGATTTTAAATTTTGCCTTCATTAGCACAGTTGAAAATAGATAGATAGATAGATAGATAGATAGATAGATAGATAGATAGATAGATAGATAGATTTAGTTGGATCCCCCTTGATTTCGGTGAGGGTTTATTCATTAAAAATTCAAAAAAGATGATATTTGTGATGATATAGAGAATATTCTCTAGTCCAACACACATGGTGTGATGGTGGATTGACAATATGTCATTTCAGGAAAGCTAACAAGCAGAGGAAATGCACCTAACATTCACATAATAACCATTGTAATTTCCTCTCCCTGGATATGCATGTGATACCCATTTGTATGGATCCTTAATCCCATTGAGGAGAGAGATCAGGGGTCACATGCCCAGGGACTTTTCTTGTCTGCTGATTTAAGAAGTGGTTAAGTGAAGTTCTTCTTGCTTGCTGATTCTCATGGACAATTCTGATCGGGGAAACAGAAGATATTCAGCTTTGAAGAATTTGGTCTGTCTACTGAAAAAAACCACTCTCATTTTATCAACTAGAAAAATTATGCCCATAGCAATTAATGTATGCATCCATACTAACACAAGGTATTTATTTCAAAAGATAGTCTGAAATTAACTAATTTCAGACTATCTTTTGAAATTAACTAATTTTAGACACTCAGTTTTGGTGCTGTAACCATATGTAATGGGAACATGAATATCATGATCCTCCCAATATATGTGGTTGCCATTTTGTGTAAATAGTACAACACGCATATATTCCAATGCTTGCACAGCTTTGGTATATACAAACATGTACCCTAGGGTTGTGCATATCAATAAACCTGAACCGAAAATAAACCCAAAATTAGCCGTTTCTGTAGTTTTCGGAATTTGGGTTTACTGAATACCAAAACCTGGGGATAAAGCCAAAGCCAAATACGTGATTCCCAAAACTGGGTTCAACTATTTGCCTTTGCTCAGAGGCACGGCTCTGTGCTTTCTCCCTTTTTTCTTTCTTTTTTTAATAAGATTTTTAATAATAATAATAATAAAAATAAAAATTTTCTTTCTTTTTTTAAACTGGTTTTGTTAGGGCCCCATAGTTGGCCCTCATTGCTGTACACTTTAAAAGATGGGGCTCACCCATTCTGGAGAACGTTAGTTTCCATCAGCTGCTCATGGCCCTTCTGAAGAAGATTCCCTCACCCACATGGTTGAGCAATCTCCTTAGCATGAGCTGTCTTGGTCATGACTTTGGCTGGTTCCGATATCATTTCCCCGCAGTGTGACCATCTCTTGAAATCAGATTTTTTATGACCACAATAAAGGACTGCTCACAGGATGTCATTTGCCACCAACAGAAATTATTTCCATGCCTTATTTATCTTGCATTTGAGCTTTTTCCCTCCATTTGGAAGCTCATTTGCATGGACATCATGCAAGGCGACCCAGAAATGAAAGCAGCCCCCAGACTTTGAGGCACCAGCCTGGAACTGGCTCTTTTCGCCAGTCCTCGGCAAAGCTGAACTTTTGAGCCTGAAAACTGATGGACAGTTCAGCGCCCAAATATCTGCAGGATGGGGGTGACCTTTTTGTGCGCCCATAAAATTGGATCCCCTATCTCAGATTTCACCAAACGTTGGTGATCATCTAAGGAGAGTCCCTTGCATCTACGCTGAAAATTTGGGGACTCTACCTCCAAAAATGCTCATAGACTAGAATGGGCCTGAATTTTTCAGTAAACCTGAAAATAAGCCAAATACCAAAATTTACCAGTATGGGTATTCGGCTTATTTTGGGTTTACTGAAAAAAAAATTGGGCCCAATAAACCTGAACCTGATTTTTTTGTTTTTTTGCACAACCCTAATGTACCCTATAAATCCAGTGTTCAGTTCACACATACCAAAGCTGGGAAATATGTGTGTTGCCCTATTCACACAAAATGGTGACCACCTGTATTGGGCTAGGTAACACATGATCCCATTATTTCTGTTTGGGGCACCAAATTCAAATGTTTGAAAAAGGCTATTGTGAAAGGGGGTCTTTTCCTTCACATGTGTGCCTTCATCTGGCTTGAACTCCTCAGATTTTATCATTGATTGCTATTTATTTTTCTTGACTTTCAGTAATGTATTTGTATGATCACTATGTACTTTTTGTGAGTGACTGCAACATCAGAAAACAAACCGACTGTACTGTACCTTGGCTGGAAGTCATGATTTTGTGCCAAGGTATTTCAGTTCCCAGATGTAACCGAATCACCAGAGCATCTCGTCCTTGACTCGCCTAAAAGTTTCAGAGATGATTTACATCAAATTTGACTTTTGCTGTGCGGTGATGCCATTCAGGCTAATAAACTTTCAGTTGTTACAACTGAGAATAGATAACACAAGGAAGAAAATGTCCATATTATTCATGATAATGGTATGTTTTGTGTAGCAACTCTGATTAGCATCAGATACTATAATGAATAGTATCATTAACATTTTGTTATTAATAAAATGCAAAAATAATTACAGCAATCTAGAAACTGGAAAGAACATGGATATTCCTATATGTTAATGCTTTTGACCAGCTACTCAAGATCCTTTCCAGTCCATTAACATTGCTGAGGTATTGCTCTACTGAAATCACCTGGAAGAAAAATGAAAACTTTGCTTTCACAACGTAAACTATTGTGTTGTATTTCTTGTAAAATACCTGTAATACCTTTCTCCACTGGCAAAATCATTAATATGCTCATTGGAAAGTAAACCCCATCCAGTCAAATATATACTCTGGCTTGCAATTTCCTTCAGCAAAGATCTTCCAGTTGGTGTTGTTTAACCTGGGGTGGGACCTGGATGGCCCATGGTAGCCCGATCCCATCAGATCTCAGAAACTAAGCATGGTTGGCTCTGGTTTGTATTTACATGGGAGAACACCAAGGAAATCCATGGTCAATATACAGAGGAAGGCAATGGCAAACCACCTCTGTTAGTCTCTTTCCTTGCAAACCCTACTAGGTCACCATAAGTCACCTGCCATTTGACAGAACTTTACAAACACACATACACGTCTGCTTCAAATCTCCTGAGAGAGCTGAAAAGTAATTTACTTTCAGCACTGAGAGAAGCTTCTCCTTTTCTCAGCTACCAGCACTGCAAAAATTATCCATTTAATTGACCCTATAATTAATGGTTTCTTCACTGCTAGAGCAATACTACTATTTGCTTTTTTTTTCTTATATGCTTTATTGGTGCCATGGTGCTTCAGCAAAAATACAAAATTTAAAAAGTAATTGGTACACTCACTCTTCAGCACAAAAATTAACTGAGCTTATTACAAAGTTAAAAGAGACCGTATAGAAGGGCCATATAATGGCAGGACAACCAGGAAAGGCAATGCAGAAACCAGAACATGATAAATTATGTCACCAACTACAAACTGCTTCACAGATCACTCCTCTCACTAGATGCATCAACAGCACTTTGCTAATAGAAGAAGAGTTGGTTTTATATGGTGACGTTCGCTGCCTTTTAAGGAGAATCAAATCAGCTTACAATCTCCTCCCTTCCTCTCCCAACAACAGACACCTTGTGAGATAGGTAGGGCTGAGAGAGTTCAGAGAGAACTGTGACTAGCCCAAGGTCAGCCAGCTGGCTTCATGTGTAGGAGTGGGGAATCAAATCCTTGTTTCCAGATTAGAGTCCACCACTCTTAACCATTATACCACAGTGCTAATTCACACTGGATAGGTTGGCTATGCTGTTGTGTTTAAAATTTAAAAATCACAAACCAAAACTTGAAAAAGATGGTAGGACAATTGGGAAAACACTGTTTTGGCAGTTACATTCTCAGGAGTCTCCATGACAACTGACTGAATAAGTGATGTCAATTCCAGAGAAATAAGTTTGTCACGGCCAAGATAATTTTGGCTTCATAACATCCAAGTTAAGAACAAGGTGCTCTTAACCTTGTAAACCCTGTTGTATTAATAGTAGGTAAGTGAAGATAAACCTAGGGTTCTGTTAAAATACATTTTTTTCTTTTGATCCTGTCTATAATTGGAAATCTGAAAGCTTCGAACTATCCAGTCATTTTAACATTTTATTTTGGGTGGTGGCAACTAGTAATAATTTGTGACCGAAAAAAATTATTTAAAGCTTAATGTTCATTTACATGCTCTCAAATTCTTACAGTTCTGTGTGTAAGAGCACCAGATGGGAAGGGAGGTACAGGATATTTGAGTGCAAAGAAGCACTACTGAAAGAGGTATGTGAGGGGAGTCAGAGGTCCTACTCCCTCCGCTGGGCTTGATCTCCAATGTCTCCAGCCTGATGCCCTTATTGACCAAGAGTGGAGGGGGGTCATGGGGATCCTGTTCTCCCTTCTCCTCTTGTTGGCACCTCCAAACTGTGCAGCCTAGAACAGGCAGCCATAGGACTCTTCATTGGTCCCCTCCAGGACCTTTTGAAACAAGCTGTGTACACCAATCTGCTGTTTCTGGCCTCATCAGGTGCCATTCTTAAAAGAAAATCAGAGATGCCTCAGAAGTCCCTGTGACAATTTCCTACTTTCTGGCCAAAGACATGCTATGTGGATGCTGTACAGCATGAGTGGCACGTGTTAGAGCCATGTTCCCCTTCCCCCAAGCACTTCTCCCAGAAGGAAATGGAGAATATATTGGGGGCCTTGCAATATTGCAGGGTAGGAATGGATTCCTATTAGGAGCAGCTTGACCAAATGTCTTTGGTCAGCATGGGCACCTCTGCTAGGCTGTGGGCCACAGCAAAAGCTCAGTCATGCCAGCTCTTGATGCCAGTCTTAGCGGGATCACATCACCTGGTCCTACAACTGCTTACACATGTGTAACCTAAGAGAGGCATAGAACATAAGCATGCACAATGGATCCAGCAACCCACTGTCACAAGCATGGTGGATCTATGAAAAAACAAACAGCTCTCTTCTGTCTCTTCTCGCAATGGAGATACTGATAGAAGAGGCAAGATGGGTGTTTTCACCTCCCCTTCCTGTTCCTCACTGCAGCCCACCAACCTATATAGCTATTACTCCACATGGGTCCTGTGACTTCAATAATCAAGTTTTCTGATATCAGAAATGGCTGCTGGGTGGCTCAGTGTCTTCTGAGGACCAATTGTTGGATCCAACCTATAGGTCCTACCCTATGCTCAGGTATGTTGTTTCTACTGAAGCTCCTAACTGGAGCCCATGTGCAAAACGTTTGTCCATTCATAGGCTCTGCAATGACATTTGCCTGAACACATGTAGGCTGAGGTCCACTCCTGTCTCTGTGCATGTTGCCTGTTGTGTGTCCAAGGAGGAAGCTTATTGTTCAGAGCTGCACAACTGGTGACCCCGAAAGCTGAATGCAATCCATCAACTACTGCTTGCAGATTGTCAGGTATTTCACACACACACACACACACATACACTTGCATTTCTAGGCAGACTAGAAAAAACAGAATAATCATTGAGTACCGGTTGTGCCACCATTTGTGGCTAGTGTGGTGTGTTCAATGTGCCAAGGTACAGATTCTGCAGACCTGAGTTATTCAGACCTGAGTATCTGAAGTGAGCTGTGACTCACGAAAGTTCATACCCTGCCAGAAATTGTGTTCGTCTTTAAGGTGCTACTGGACTCTTGCTCTTTTCTACTGCTACAGACAGACTAAACCATCATGGGTTATTCAAGTCACAGTGATTTACTACACATCTTTATTGAGATTTTATTTATTTATTTATTTGATTTTTACACTGCCCTTCTCTTGCCAAGCTAAGCTCAGAGCGGCTTACAACTTGTTAAAAACAATCTAAAATCAATCCAAATCATACATATAACAGTAAAACCCATAAAAACCCAGATGCCCATTTATGTCACAGCAGCAATTAACAATGCATAGGTTCATACTCTAGAGCAGCAATAACAATAACTTACTATCTGTGGGGAGATAGCAGAGGTGGAAGAGGAGGGGGATGTGGAGGATTCACATGTGGAGCAGCATGTGGAGGATTCCATTCGAGAAGACATTTACCTTAATGCCATGTATGATGTCACTGAGTTGTAATTTCCTATTTGTAACTTACACTTGCAAGGGACAAACTCCATGGATTCACCCTACTCAGGTTCCCCTCATGCAGCAATGAAATTAATACATTTCTTACTGATACTGTATCTTTTGGGGGGACTTGAAGAAGGATATGAGAAGTAGCAATTCAGTCACTTTCTTATTGGAACTCTGTAACACCCTGTATTGGCTTATTTCCACCCCTGGCAACATGCCAGTCAGATGGCATGAACGGGGCTTTGGTGCTGCGGTTCACAGTTGGGCTTTTCTAATGGTTAGCAAAACTCCAGAACATAGTGTGATAAAAGACTGGGTCCTCAGTGGGGCACAATGCCATAGAGTCCACCCTCCAAAACATCTATTTTCTCCAGGGAAACTGATTTCTGTAGTTTGAAGATGAGCTGTAATTCTGGGGGATCCCCAGGTCCCACCTGGAGGCTGGCATCCCTAGGTGCATGGAATGAGGGAACATGTGAGGGAAGGTGTGAGGTCCATTCAAGGACCATTGGGTTTCCCAGTCCCCCCTTTGTAATTAAGGAAAGTTTGCCTAGCAACTGTATTTGTGCCAAAGTTCTCAGCATGCCTTGTTGAAAACTATGAGGTGGCTTCCAGAATTCAGTATCCTACCTCACTGATTCTGGTAACTTCTGTTTTGTCCTGAGAAAATGCTCTCCCTTCAGGGGAAGCAAACTGGTCCTTACTGGACTCCTGGAGGAGGGAGACTGACTTCTAGGGCTGTTGAATTAAAAAAAAATCGGTATAGTTCGGATTCGGCTGAATTCGGCCCATTTAGATTCGAGATATGCCGAAGTTCAAACTCTCCCGCTTTGGGTCCGTGCAATTCGGCGAGAATTCAAAGTTCGGGGAAAAAATTCGGCCAAATAAAGCCATTAAAACACAACTGCGCCTTTCCGTGGCTCTGGGGGGGCATTTTTGGGGGTAGAGGTCCCAAACTTTCAGCAGAGCTTCAAAGGACGTTTCTTGAAAGACCCCCCAAGTTTTGTAAAGATTGGGTCAGGGGGGGCTGAAATATGGGCCCCGAAAGGGGTCCCCCCACCCTTTATGTGCATCTCTGAGCAGAGCTTGCTGCCCACGCACAAAGCTCCCAGCCCCAACAAACAGCTGAGAAGTTTGCAAAGCATTGCAACGCGACTGCAAAGCAACACAACCTTGTAAGCAACACCTTTGCAACTGTGCAAAGCAACACCTGACACCTGGGAGTTTGCAAACCATGGAAAGGGACAGAGGCAGCTAGCTATGCATAATGAGCAGGAGGGGTGGAATTTCCCCTTTTGCATGGGACTCCAAATGCATTCTTTAAGTCACCATTTGAAAACCAGTTTTGAGCAAGCATCCAAATAGACCTAACCGCTCTTATGAATGAGGGAAAACCTGAAGACACACAACTGAAACCCCCCCTCAAACCAGGGAGAGAGAGACTCGACGGGGAACACACACCCCAGGCAGAACTGGCAAAAGCCCCCTTTGGCTTCCCCCCCACCCACAGAAACTGCTCCCTCCCCACACACACACAGACTCTGCTTCCCCACACACACACACACACAGGAGAAAAATTATAGATTAAAGCCCCCAAAGGGGTCTTACTGTGGCTGTCTTCTGTTCCATCAAGAGGGGCTGGGGAGGACTGGGTAATCCAAGACGATTCCATTTAGGCATGGGACATTTTGCTCTGGAGAGGCATACAGGATCCCATTCATCCCAATAGGGAAAAGGGGAAAGGGGAAAGCCCATATCTCGGGACCCCCTGACCCAATGTTTACAAAACTTGGGTGGTCTCTTAAGAAGGATTGTCTGAAGCTCCGCTCAAAGTTTGGGATCTGCACCCCCAAAAATGCGCCCCCTGCAGCCACGGAAAGAGAAAAGGGGGAGCTGATATTTCTGCCCCCACTGAACCCATCTTTACAAAACTTGGGTGGTATCTTAAGAAGGATTGTCTGAAGCTATGCTGAAAGTTTGGGGGCTGTATCCCCAAAAAGCGCCCCCTGCAGTCACGGAAATGGAAAAGGGGGAAGGGAAAAGGGGTGGAGCCCATATCTCGAGACCCCCTGATCCAATGTTTACAAAATTTGGGGGGTATCTTAAGAAGGCTCATCTGAAGCTCCACTGAAAGTTTGGGGACTGTACCCCCCAAAATGCGCCCCCTGCAGCCATGGAAAGAAAAAAGGGGGGAGCCCATATCTCGGGACCACCTGACCCAATGTTTACAAAACTTGGGTGGTATCTTAAGAAGGCTTGTCTGAATCTCTGCTGAAAGTTTGGGGTCTGTACCTCAAAAAATACGCCCCCTGCAGCCACAGAAAGGAGTGAATGTGCACAAGCACCCACACACACACACACACGAGGATTTCCCTCTCTCTCTCTCTCCCCGGCTGGGCCGCACATCAGCTGATTCCTCCAGTACTCAATCCTGACTGATTGGCCAGAAGAAGACCCAGCTTGGCCACCGATTGGCCGCGGGAGGAGAATGCTGCTTACTGACGGTTATGCTGCTTACTGCCACCCCGAATTTGCCGGATTTATTCGTGAACTCCCGAACTCGCTGAATTCGGCTCCCCGGTTGCCCACCATTTTTGAGTTCGGTTCGTCCCAAACTAAAAACCACCGAATCAGGGGAAATTCGGCTGTTTTTCAGTTCGGGCCGAACCGAATCAACAGCCCTACTGACTTCTATGCAATCACTGATTGAGAACTTAAAGTATAAGCTGATTCTGGTTGGAAGTATAAAAGATTCTGAAAGGGAATACTAAGTGTGCATGCCTAGAAAAAATGTTATAACTTCAGATCCAGCTTTGAGGAGGGGTTACTGTGGTTGCTTATTTTCTGGTAGGACAATATTAATTTGGGATTCAAATCCTGTGGTTATGGAGTTTGGGGACCATTCTTTTCAATGGGGAATGAATGTGAGGGTCTAGGTCAGCTGTTCATAAAGATAATGGCAGCAAATTTGGATAGAACGTACTCCTCCCTTTAATCTAAACATCCCCCAACTTTCAAGTGAATTAGACCATGGGACTGGAATCTGTGCTGTGATCAGTGAGTCAATTGGAAGGGAGAAATGTCATTGCTTAAGAAATCAGTAGAATCAATGAAGAACAAGAGCACATCCTGTAGCTGGCTAGCAGTACCCGAACTAAAAAAATATACATGGATTTCTTCAGGGAGGGTAGTTTCATTTTGTTCAGAAATCTGGATGCCTAATGTCATTACAGAAAATCATGATAATGACCTGAAACAGAGATTTCTGTGTATATCTTTGGCTCGGATATTTCATTATGCGCACCCCTAGGAAATACTGTAAATCAGATTGCAAAGACTTTGTGCAGGCATATTTACACACTTCTGATTGGGATCTGCGGATCCTTTGAGTGGGAAGGCAGTTAATTGCTTAAGCAACCCTGCAACATTCTGCATACCCATACACACAGAGAATCCCATCACCTCTGTTCCCATGATTCTGTTGAAAGGAGTGTTGAATGGTGAATATCACTGACTGCACAGATACAAAAGATACTGTACTCAAAATGCATCTCATTTTTAAATGCCACATACTCTACCTTCATGGGGTCTCTGTCACTTTGCCATCAAACCAGTATGTTCTAAACATGCACCAACACCAACACACCAGCAGATTGTCTACTAGTATGATGATAAATGCTACAGACTGCACAGACAGAGAGCCTGGTGAAGTGTTTAGAGTGTCTTACCAGGTTGGAATCTCCACTTTGAAATGGAAGCTTGCTGGATGCCGTTGGATCAGTCATACCTACCACACAGGCTTGTTGAGCTGGATGCCCTTGGATCAGTCATACCTACCACACAGGCTTGTTGAGCCCCCACTGGGATGGATGGTGGGATATATATACCCATACACACAGAGAATCCCATATGTGTGTGTGTGTGCGCGTGTGTGTGTGTATGAAGAAAATAAATAAATAATACAAATACATACAAAAGAAGCAGATCAGTTCAAAATACAACTTGTTTGACATTTATCAGCAGTCTGAGAACATTCATGAGTGAGAGCATGGGCATTATAAGCATGGTATGTTCAGCTTTTGAATATGCCATTGGCAAGCACTGTGGCATTGTTAGCCATTACAGTGGGAGAAGGCTTTGCCCTTCTAAAACAATATACTTCCAGGAAAATGTGAGAGGTAGGCAGCTTCAGCACCTAAAAACAAATTACTTTAAGGTGCCTTGCCCTAGAACCATGATGGCGAACCTATGGCACGCGTGCCAGATTGGGAACTCAGAGCCCTCTCTGTGGGCACGCACGCCGTCGCCCCAGCACAGAGTTCGCCTGAGTTTGTTACTAGAAACCCAGAGGGACGCCGGGCTGGGCTGGTCCCCTCCCCCTCTCCACATGCACCTGAGGGTATTTCTCACATCACCCACCCCTCTGCCCAATGGGAGCACTTCCTCCCTCCCCTGTCTGGGGTAGGGCTGTTGAAAAAAAAATTGGGCCAGTTTGGATTCAGCCGAACTTGGCCCGACTTGGGTCCGGTTCAGGCAAATTCCGAACCCCCCTGTTTGGGAATGCTGAATTTGGTGGGAAATTCGGCATTCCTGAACAAATTCTGTGTAAAGACCCCCCCCCCCGCCCGGTTTCCCGAGAAACCTGGTGGGGGGGTCTTTAAACTGCTCCATGCTGCCTGCCCAGGCAGCATGGAGCAGTTTAAAAACCCACCGCCCCCTTCCCGGGAGTCCCAGGAAAGTGGGAGGTGGGTCTTTAAAGTGCTCCGTGCTGCTGAGCACTTTAAACTGCTCTGGCGCCTGGGTCCCGACTCTCAGCTGTTGAGCGGGACCCCGTCCAACAGTTGAGTGTCAGGACCAGGCAGCAGAGCAGTTTAACCCCCCCACCACCACCCGGCTTCCCAGGAGTCCTGGGAAGCCGGGCGGTGGGGGGATTAAAGTGCTGATGCTGGACCCCGCCCAACAGCTGAGCATCGGGACCCAGGCGGCAGAGCAGTTTAAAGTGCTTGGCAGCGAGCAGCACTTTAAAGACCCACCTCCCACTTTCCTGGGTCCTTACTGGACTCCTGGAGGGGGGAGACTGACTTCTATGCAATCACTGATTGAGAACTTAAAGTATGAACTGATTCTGGTTGGAGGTATAAAAGATTCTGAAAGGGAATACTAAGTGTGCATGCTTAGAAAAAATGTTATAACTTCAGATCCAGCTTTGACGGGGGGTTATGTGGTTGCTTATTTTCTGGTAGGATAATATCAATTTGGGATTCAAATCCTGTGGTTATGGAGTTTGGGGACCATTCTTTTCAATGGGGAATGAATGTTGAAATTTGAAAAGCCTCATTCTATTCTGAGTTTTGGTCCAGAGCCTTTGAATTCTAGGTCTGATCCAAAATGGGGCCTAAAGCTAGGCAGCTTTCACCCCTGCTTCCTCTGCCCTTTCAGTGCAATACATTCATCTTTGTGAAAGTTAACCAGCAATAAAGTAGAATCATTAAGCACAGGATAGACCTCTCCTTACAACTTCACCCTATTTCTTACACAGCTATGGCTTCCATGGATTCCTGGGTAAAGGAAATGACATTTAAACCAGGTTAGGTGTATAGTTTGGGCTATATGACTTGGGTCTTAAGGTCATCTCTTCTACAGACCTACAGTTCCTAGGTTTTCCTTGGAGAGGGAATGACAGTTGAATAATTCTGTGATCAAGACCACATGATTTCTAACTGTTTATTCTTCACCCCTTCAGCAAATAGCAATGACAAGATTCTTTGGGGGAAGAAGATCTGGGTTTTTCTTTTTAAAATGTAGATGTCCCCATATTTCTGAATGGAATAAAATGTCAGAGGCCCAGCTTTAGTGTAATTTGAAGTACACACTGTGGTAAATATCTGGGAAGGCTTTTCTTTGTTTTGTAGGTGTTCAGAAGTGCACAACTCTCATTGATCCCATGTAAATTATGTGGAGCATTGCAACAATCCTATTACTGAAAATTGTGATGTCGTATAGCATAACCTATAACATCCACTGCAGGAGACCTGTGTACTTCGATAAAAATAGGACACTTATTTAACAGCCTGTTTTCCGGAAGGGCAGAGAAAAAGGAAGAACAGAAAGTGATCCTTATATAAATGCACCTTGGATGCAAACTGTTTTTGCCCCCCTCAAGAAATATGAAGCTAGTTAATGTTAGTTTCTCAAGGAAATGACATAGTTTGTCACAAAACTAGGAGTGTAATGAATAACATTATTAATTGACTGAGAACTGCCTTACTTTTAGGTACCCTCTTAAAGTAGTACTTAAATAATTATCTATCTTTATTTGGAATGCAGGATGTGAGGAATTATTCAGATACTCCACAAATTCAGCATAAGGCTTGCTGTTTTTTCTCAAACCTGCCTATACTCCTATTACAGCACCACCCTGTTGTGTGTTACACAGAAGAACTGCCAGGGCTATTACAAAAGAGTGCACTGGTTTCTCATCAAACAGAAATTGAAGAGAAATCCTTCTTTTAAAAGGGAAAAAGAGAATAAGGGGAATGAATGACTATGGTCTTTTATGCATGGGCTGGATCTCCCTGCTTGGACCTGGATTCTTTGCACATTAAAGTAACCCGGGTTGGGGGAAACTGTATGCACTGACTTGAATGATCAGGGACGAAACATTGTGCTAATCGAGCGATGAATACAAAAAAGCACTCTCCCAAGCTCAAATCAAGTCCCACCCCTTTAAATGCTGCTCTGTAATTGGCTTACTGTGAGAGAAGATTTCCTTCCCCCCAAACCCAATTGCTGCATAAAAAGCATGTTAAGAACATGCTAATGGGAAAAAGGGGGCATGCTGGAAATGTCGTGAGACTGATGGTTCTTTCTTCCACGTCTGGTGGACATGCCCAAAGTTACAAACGTATTGGAAAAGGATTCAAGCTGAGATACAGACAATGCTCAACATAAAGCTTAACCTAGACCCGAAATTCTTCCTACTGTGCGTAATTCCTCCTGACTTACCTGCAAGATTCAAAGATGTGTTTAAATACGCAACAACGGCAGCGAGAGTGGTACTTGCAAGGAAATGGAAACAAATGACAGTGCCAGAAGTAGACAAGTGGATGGATAAGATGTTAGAGTATGCAAATATGGCTAGAATGACACATATGTTGAACTTAGTATACATAGAATCAGCGGAACAATTCCATGAGAAATGGCTACCATGGTACACTTACATTTCTTAGATTTTCTTTTTCTTTTCATTTCTGAGCTTTCACTTGGAATACCGTAAGAGGATTATGATAAATATATTAGTAGATTTGACTGATTAATTTTTACCTATTCAGTAAGATCATGATAAGAAACAAACGTAGATATTGGATTATGTAAACATGACTTTAATGATAAGTATAACAGATAACGATTTCATGAATTTTTTTATGACTTATATAACATTTAATGTAACACGCAATGATTAACAAGATCGTATATTTATTGCAGATGGACATTTTATCCCTTTGAATCTGAAAGAAGGAGGTGGGGGGAAGAAATTTTTTAAAAGCCTTTCTTTTGCTCAGAAAGAGCTCCAAGGTAGCAGGAAGCAGGAAGCACTTGAATCCCCACCTCTTTACACACTGCTTCGTGATTGGCTTTGAGAGAAGCCAATCTTTTGTGTTTCCCCCTAATGCAGTATGCACGTTCTCCGGAATGAGCCAGGATGAACGGTTTAATTGGGGCCGGAAGAGGAGTGGGAAAAGCCGGGTTTGTTTTGCATCGAAACAGCATTGAGATCCCAAGGAGTGAGATATCGTGCATACTGAAAAATTTGATACTGGCTGAAATGGGGAATAAAGGAGGTTAGAGCGACCATGCATACAACACCTTAATCTAAAAAAGTGGATTTTGAAAAAAGAAATTCCTCTTATAACAACACTAGCTCTTCCCACATCACATAGGTCAACAGCTGCCACCCCATTAACAGTTAATTGGAAGTAAGCCCCATAGAACACAGTGGACGTCTAAGCACACGAGACCTCAGCTGTGATGGAAATGTGGGTAGGGTTGCCGCCCTCCAGTTACTAGCTTTCTTCAGCAGAAATGCACTTGCAGAAGAGAAAGGGGAAGTGACTTCACCCCCTTATCCTTCCTTGCTCTTGCCCTCTGACCCATACATATTTTCCTCAGCACAGAACCTGAGACCCCACAAATTATCTTCCTGAGGGACAGTTGGGGCTGCAGGAACAGAGGAATGCAGAAAAACTCCACATTCCATGCACAGAGTACTAGGATCTGTACCACTTCTATTACTATTACATATTGCATATGATGGGATATGGTGAGTAGAGTTGTTTGTTAGTTAAAAACTACCTCATGGACTTGCGGCACACAGATTTTTTGAAAGACTCCCTGTTTCATGACTCAGCATCATAGGCTGCAGAGCCAGTGTGATGCAGGGCTTAGAGTGTTGGACTAGGATCTGGGAGAGCCATATTCAAATCCTCACTCTGCCATGGAAGGTTGCTCGGTGACTTTGGCCCAGTCACATCTTCTCAGCCTAACCTATCTCACAGGGGTGTTGTGAGGATAAAACGGAGGAGAGGACAAGTATGCATGTCCATTGGAGAGAAAGTAAATAAATAAATAAAATAAATCCACACATTGCTTGATATTGTACTATTGTAGCAGTTACTCACAACTGAATTTTCCTGTGTGGACAACCCAGACTATTGTTACAGTGCAACAATACCATGATATCCATCAATGCATGCCTTATCCACTCCATTTCTCTCCACTAGCAGTCATAACAAACAAATGTGATATGATAGAGTTTATGGTAGATGTTGAGCAACAGGAATAATAAGAAATGTTGTTAACGGGGCTGTTTAAATCTGTACAATACTCAAGAGATTTTATTTTCAGAAAGCATATTATATCAATAAGTGCTCATTTGGTCTGGGATGCTTATTCTTAGCCAGTATGTTCCTTTTTTTCTGTACTGAGGAATTCTATGTATAGTTAGACCATGTCCCAAGCAGTAAAATTATTTATCAGGAGATCATCCCTTTATTGCATATATTTAATGTTCTATTTGATACCATGAACATAAATAGAAAAAACGGGTTAATGCTCCATTTGCTGAATATTTTATATTTCAAATGGTTAGGATCTACAATAATCCCTGAATGTGTTGTATTTTTACTAATTCACGTCTATTATGATATTAATTATGGATCAAAATAAGTTATTACAGCAGTAAGCTTGGCCAACAATTTCCAAGCAAAGCTATTATTCTCGGGGCAATTTGGTTTTATGGGCATTGGCACATTCTGTTGGGAAATTATGGTTTTAAATTGAACTTCCTATCAGAAAATTGTGAAAGGCTATTTTGTCTTTCATGTATACAATGTTCACAAAAGGGTAACAGACAAGGAATATATAGACCACTTCTCAAATCTGAATAGATATATATTTACCTGACAACCCTGACAAACTTCAACATGTAGACAACAAGGTATGCAGCTGTAGTCTTAATTTGGTTAAAATGTAAGTAATTCATACTTTTGGAAGTAAACTGAAAAGAACGTACACAGTTTAATCCTGATTTTGTTTTGTTCTTTTGCTTGAGAACATAGGACTGAATGTAACACTGCTTTATATATATAGCAGAATGAAATCCAGACTAGATGAGACAGCATTCCAGAATTCACCCCAGAGACATGCCACCATTTTCTACAGTGAGGAAACTCCTTTTATCAGTGCTGCAGAGGCTCAGTTATTGTCAGGATGATAGTTAGGGTTCCCAGGTGCCTGCTAATGGTGGGCAATCTCCCTGTGCTTCCTGTGGCTGCCCACCAACACTCATCTGTTCAGTGGGCGGAAACAGGCTGGTTTAAAAGGGGGGGCAGTGATCTGTGTCCCAGCGTGATGGTATCACTTCTGGCGTGATGGGTGGGGGAATGCTCTGTCTCTCCCCATAACTCTACGGAAACCATAGAATTTGGGCGCAAATGCTAGAACGTTCCCCCCAGTGCGATGCCGGTGCTTCCACATTGCGGTGGAAGTGACATCATCATGCAGGGATGTGGATCGCCGCTTCCTGTACCCACCTCCCAAAAGCTCCCACTGGTTGCCAGGAATGACTTGGTAACCCTAACCATAATGCTGCAGGTGGAGGAGGGGTTTCTGCCTTTTTTTCTGACCTAAAACTGTATTGGGGGGCATGTTGTCATATAATGCCCCCAGGGGCATTTTGGATAGGGAAATGGCACTGGGAGTCAGGAGCCCCTCTTCCTCTAGCACCATAGTGGTCCTGATGAGAATTGGGGCCCCTGTGGCACTGTTAAAAGGACAAACTCGAGGATTCCATCAAGTCTAGTTTGGCCCCGAGATGGTAGAACTCTGAAGTGGAAGAATAGGCTGTACCACTTCAGACTGCATGGAGGAGTCACATTTTTTATCCTCCCAATATAAAAACTCACTACAAACAAACAAACAAACAAACAAACAAAAAAGTGCATTAGGAGGAAAGGCTTTTGCCTGCCCCTTTGTATTCTGGGCTAATTTTCCACTGACTGGATTATCAAGGCAGGGATTGTATCAAAATGTAATCCTTCACTTGCAATAGGGTTTCCAACCTCCAAGTGGTGGCTGGAGATCTTCCGCTATTACAACTGATCTCCAGGTGACAGAGATCAGTTCACCTGGAGAAAATGGCCAGGTTGGAAGGTGGACTCTATGGAATTATACCCCAATGAAGTCCCTCCCCTCCCCAAACCTCGCCCTCCTCAGGCTCTACCTCCAAAATCTCCAGGTATTTCCCATCCTGGAACTGGCAACCCTAAGTATGAAGTGGAGCAATCCATTTTACCATCTCAGCACTCTGCCCCCTTATTAGTACCTATATGTGCTGCATGGGTAGACCCAACCATAGCTTTGAGTTAATGTATGGATTACAGAAGTGTTCGGCCTTTCCATAACTGGAAATAATCCTGATTTAACTTTTAAACTTCTTCCCCTTGCTATCCAACATTCTGCTTATTTCCGCCCCCCCCACCCCGCATTGCAGTGGAGACTTTCACCCCATCTGATAAACTACAAGCACAGAGCAGCAGTTTATATATTTTAATCATTCACTTCAGAAACTTCTGCTGGAAATTGTGGTTTGTAAGAAATCTAAGGAAACACATTATGTATCTCTTTCCCCCTCCCTTTGTTTATCCAATTCTTCTCTAACAACCCGGAAGAAAGCAAAATAAATCATGAATTTTAAGAAATAACAACACAAGAAGAAGAGTTGGTTTTTGTATGCCAACTTTCTCTACTTTTTAAGTAGAATCAAACTGGCTTACAATTGCCTTCCCTTCTCCCTACAACAGACACCTTGTGAGGTAGGTGGGGCTGAGAGTTCAGAGACAACTGTGACTGGCCCAATGTCACCCAGCTGGCTTAATGTCTAAGAGTGGGGAAAACAACCCAGTTTTCCATATTAGAGTCTGTTGCTCATGTGGAGGAGTGGGGAATCTAACCCGGTTCTCCAGATTAGAGTCCACCGCTCTTAACCACTACACCACACTGGCTCTATAGAGGTGAGGGCCCATCTTAGGTTGGAGGGCAACTCAGGCATCATTCCTAATTAGGGTTGTGCATATCAATATATCCGAGCCAAAAATTTGCAGCACATATAGGTACTAATAAGAGTGCAGGATGGGTCTCCTTTGGCTACAAAAAAGGCTATGCTGGGATTCATGGGACCTCAATGGGCCAAAGTCATATGAGTCCAGGGCTGGAATAAGTAGGGTGATCAGGTGAGACTGAATGAAAAAGCTGGCTGGATCCAGTCCATTCCCCTTTAAAGGGTTCAGTGTGTAGTGCAACCTATGCAGACGTTTCAGTGGAATTCCTGCCCTGATGAGTTGGGTTGCCAATCTGCAGTTGGCACCTGGAGATCTCCTGATATTACAACTGATCTCCAAGCAACCAAGATCAGTTGCCCTGGAGAAAATGGCTGCTTTGGGTGGTGGGCTCTATGGCCTTATACCCAGCCAAGGTCCCTCCCCTCCCCAAACCCTGGTCTTCTGGGGCTCCACTCCCAAAATCTCCATGTATTTTCCAACCCAGAGTTGGCAACCCTACTGGATGAGTCGTATGTAAGAACAGAAGACTGATGAGGAGGGGAATATTTTTAGATTAATTCTTCCAACTGACACTGAACAGGAGGACACCAGGAGATATTTAATCTTCCCTGTGCTTCAGAAGGTACACATCTGTAGTTTGCACTGCTGGAAATTAAGATAATTGATACTTTTATTCTAATAGCATAATTTTCTATGGCAGCAGTGACCATCTCACCTTTAAATGCTCAGTGTTCATTCAAACCGTTAAAAAAGTATCAAGACATCCGGGACTCAGAAAGGGAATGCAGAAGTAAACCAAATCAGAGTCAGGGAAAGAACTACACAATAATTTTCACAGTGACCTTCAAGGATGGTTGCGTGGGATAAAGCTGCAAGAGAGGCACACTCTAATTTTGCCTTCTAATTATTTTGGTGAGATCATAGAGTGTCGAACAGGTTTTTCATTGCAATTCTCTGATTGTCATTGTTTGAAGATAACAGTTGGAATGATGAATCGCCAGCTTAAACAGAAAGAGTGTCAACACATCCTTTTATAACCGAGTACCCTTCATGCTGAAGAGCCAATACAGACCCAAGGCTTTGGCTGCCATTGGAAACTGAGGCCCAGTGTACAGAAGAAAGGCCTGGGAAGAAAACATCATATTGACTTTTCTCAAGAGATTTTGCTATAGTTTTGACCCAGTGAGCACTCACTTCATGTTCCATCTGCTATGACAAAACAACTTTTCTGTTGTGTCTGGAGGTGAGTGACAGCCTGTTACTTTCCCCAATATTAAAACATAATGAACAGTCCTAGCATCTAGGATAACCTCAAGTTGGTACATAGCGGAACACAGTGGTAGTAAAGTCTTGCTAATATTGGATTGTCATCCAGGAATAACCAGTTTAAACTCTTAATGAAGTAAAACAGGCAACTGTTAATTTTTAACAGAACAGATCTAGAGCGCATTAAAAGATCAACAAGAAGGAAATGGGTTTGCTGGAGTGAAACAGCTGGAAAAAGAACATTTTTTCAAGCAAATATTGGCGAAACTTTGATATTGCTAACCTGAGGTTGTTTTCTCACACATTCAATCAAACTATGCTACAACTGCCTTTGATCATTTGCAGGATAGTTTTGCAAGGATATCTCTAGAGTCAGTATGGTATGATGAACAAACATCAAGTGATATTTTTGTACATGTGTAGCAGAGGGAAATCATCAATTCATAGGGTTGCCAGGTCCCTCTTCACCACCGGCGGGAGATTTTTGGTGCAGAGTCTGAAGAGAGGGGTTTTTGGGGAGGGTAAAGACTTCAATGCCATAGAGTCCAATTTCCAAAGTGGCCATTTTCTCCATGTGAAATGATCTCTATCATCTGGAGATCAGTTGTAATAGCAGGAGATCTCCAGCTAGTACCTGGAGGTTGGCAACCCTATCAATGCAGGGAGATCATTTGTGTACATCTGTGTCAGGGTACTGTACATCTGTGTCAGGGTACTCCCTTGCCAGCACCATCCCCCTGTACTCTACCATTATGTTCCACCTCTTTGGGGTTCCCCAAGTCCAGAACAGGGGTGAAGGGGATAGTAGCAAAGGTTACAGCACCCAAGTCTGTCCTCTTCTTCCCCAGGAGGTTGTTTTTAGCTATGGCACACAACTTCTCTCTCTCCCACCTGGCCTGGTATTGGAGCCTCCCTAAATGTATCCTCCTGATCCCTCAAACCTTGGGAGGTTATGAACCTTATGCAATTTATCATGGGTTGATATAAACACATCCGGAAGCATCGATAATTCTACACCAGTGGGAGCAACTGTCCATGTGGCAATACCCATGATTTGGGTTAAGAGTTTACATCAGGCAACACTAGATATAATATAAAAATACCTCATAAGGTTCATTTCCGGATATGTTTTTAATAATCAGTTTTTTGTATTTATGACCACTGAGGAAGGCCTTGTCAAGCTGAACCTCGTATGGTCCAGTATTGGTCATTTATATTGAATGTATATCAACTGTGTATGAGATTTTTGTAACTGATGCTTTTATATGTAGCCTGTATTCCAGGCCCTGTGTTTTTAACACATTTATAGCATCCACCTTGTAATAAATATAATTATTTTGTTATACTTGATAGTTTCTAGCGCAACCTTTCAAGCTCCCTATCCCCTCTGAGGGAGCAACCCTAAGCAGGTCTACTCAAAAGTAAGTCCCATGTTATCCAGTGATGATTACTCCCAGGAATATTTCTTTAGGATTGTAGCCTAACAGCCCATTCCTGAAAAATGGGCCCAAAGCCCTTAGGAGGCCGACTAGGGCCTCTGCCGGCGCAGGGGCCCACATCGCCAGCGCCCAGAAGGCACACGCCGGCGTGAGTGGCCCCAGCTCTGGCGTACAGGGCCAGGAGCCGCTCCCTGACTGCTGCTGCCTCCCGCTGGCCTCTGGCTGCCGGCACAGGCCGCGGTGGCGAGCTGGGAGGCGTTCCGGCGCCCCGGGAGGCGTTCCCAGGGCGTAACGGCGCCAGCTGCAGGGCGGGGCCGACATTAGTCGGCCTCCTGAGCACTTTCTGCTCGACAATGGCCCTTTTTATTTTTGTTAAGATACACCAGCTGTTAGCTTTTAGCTGCCGTATCTCCCGTGCAACCCTGAGGGTTGCACGGGTTTTGGCGCCGGGCAGAGGTTTTGGCAGTACCGAAACCTCTTTAGGAGGCAACGCTACTAGTTTGCCTCCTAAGCCCGTTGCAGGCATTCCTTTCAGGAATGCGCTGTAAGAAACCTACCAGGATCTTATGTTATGGGATAATGTGGATGTCAGCAATTTGAGATGTATGGTTCCAAAGTCAGATCTGACAGCTTCAAATTCATAGGGCAGCCTTTCTCAAACGACTGTTTCTTATCCCAGCACACACGCCCCGCCCCATTATGGGGTACGTGGGTTATTAGACTGATGTAGCTGGAGATCAGTTATAACAATCATCAAGATGTATCAGAATCATTTTGAGCACTCAGGAAATGTTTTGTGGGAATGCGACATTAAAAAACAGTGTCATGCTTTTCTGATACTTAGCAATGATCAGATCTCTTTGAAGTCATGTGGCATGGCTGCCCAATAGGATTTGTACTGCCATGCATCAGTGAAATCATGTCACGTCAGAAACATGATGATGTTAAAAGTATTACAGCACATATATCTGATAGAGGGAATCTGTATCAAGCATGCCAGGCAATTAAAAACAACCACAGCCAGGAGAAGGTGTGCGAAGGTTCAGTGTATCCCAATTTCAGATTCCACATATGGTCTGTCTCCATTAGATTGCAGTGGCAATAAAGATACATGAAACTTTACTAACAGCTTCCTAATGAACTCCTTAAAAGAAGGCTTTAGGGAGCTTTTAGTTTTACTGCCGCAATGAATACAAGTGGCTATTGAACAAAAAGAATTGCTGCTCCTTCTATGCAGGAGAATTAAAAAGCGATATGTTTCCTTTTCTGTGCAGAGTTCTTTGGATTCCAGGATTTCTCATTTTCCTTCCAGTTTCACAACAAAGGAGTCCAGCTGACCTCTTTCTTGTCTTGCGCTACAATGAAAGCTTTTATTATCACCACACCGCTGACCTCTTGCCATCGCAGAAGAACTGTGCTGGAGGATAATCACTCCACATTCTCAACTAACTAGGTTAAGAATGAAATGCCTTCGTGCACCCTACTTACAAGCTCTCACCAAAAGGACCTCTGCTAATGGCCTAGCCAATGTTTCATCAACTGGCGGCACAGCTGGCACAGTTTGAAAGTAACCTCTCACCACCTCTGCTAATTTCCAGCATATATTCTGTACATGAAAAGAAATTGGAATGGGAAGAAAATATTATGAAGAATTAGTGTCCAATAACCCACACTCAGGTCTATAGTACAAAAAAAAAAAGTACAGTGAGGGGGCCAAAAGGTACCCTGGGACCGTCCCTGGTCAGTCAATGAAAAATAGCAAAAGAAACCCTAACACCCTATATATTTCAAGCTAATTAATTTATAAATTTGATTTGCTTTTGAGAGGAGGCTGGGCATATCCCTAAGGAAGCTAGGAGCCCTTAGCGCACACACACACATACCCGAGCTACATCTTTCAATGACGTTCACATACAACACCAAACTGTATAGGAGATGCCTTCCTATGGTTTTATTTCATGTGGCTGTGATAAATATAAGTTTGCCGAGTCTGGCTTGAAAAATATGTGGAGATTTGGTGGTGGTGCATAGAGAGGGCAGAGTTTGAGGGAGGGAGCTCAGCAGGGATGTGATGCCATAGAGTCTGTCCTCTGAAGCTGCCTTTTTTTTTTTTGCAGGGGAACTGATCTCTGTAGTCTTGAGATCAGTTGCAATTCCAGAAGAACTCCAGGTCCCTACTTGAACCTGATAACCCTAGATAAACATGAATATCACAAGCTTGTAGATGAAGCCAATCTTATAGATCTTTCTCACCTGATCAGTAGGTCAAAGGGAGGAAGAATTCTGAATGGCAGCCAAGATCTATACAGTCATGTCCATTTATATAATGGTGATATTCATACACATATTGCAACTGTATAGGATTGCATCAGAAGAAAACCTCTCCCATGTGGCTTCAAGGATGTGAAGAGCAACAGGGACTCTAGTTGAACTCAGCTGACTAAAAGTGCATCATCCATGTATTAAGTCACAACATAAAGTGCGTACAGATAGGTTTATTACCCTTCACCTCTGAGATTCCTTCTGAGATTTACCATAGTGTTTTCCAAAAGCATTGTTAAGACTTTGCTAGTTGGACTGGCTTTGCATAATTTAAGCTGACTAGCTTATTTTACATTAACTGGTTGACTAATATATATTTTTATTGTGCTTACTTTCCATGGGCTTCCAAATAAGGTGGCACAGAAATCCAAATAGACACTCAGAAGTTTAATTTTTTAACATAAAGCCTGAAAATGATTTCAAACATAATTAAATTTGCTCAAAAAGGTTCATAGGGTAAACATTCCTCTCCAAACTAGTAATCCATGTGCTTGCATGGCAGGAAGTTACTGTACTTGGTATGGATGCTCAACATGTGCAAACCTTCCTGGAGACTACTGGAAGACAAAGGTCATTTATGCATGGTCGCTTTACCCTCCTTTATTCCCTGTTTCAGCCAGGGGATTCGTTTGATCCAATGTTGAGTGATAAAATTAAGTCTCCTTCTTTCTGCCTGATGGTTCCAAATGAAGGTCTTCAGTATTTTGGGATTGTTCAGTTGCTTAAGCATTTTGGATGGATACGGACTCGCCTCCTCACTTTAAGTGATGAGACTGGACAGATTTTTCCACAAATCACGAGGTTGAGGTTCCTTCAGAACAATGTTTTTATTGCTTTTACACAAATTATGCCAATGTTATTGAATAGCATGAGAAATAAAATAATTGAAGGCACCTTGTCTTCTCTCTAGTTTCATACAAAGTAATACAAGTAACCAAAAAAGCATGATTTGGTATGATTTCTCTTTACTAGAGTAGGCAAAGTGAAATGGAAAAGGGAATGATTGAAGAAGAAAAGGCAGAGCCAAATGGGAGGGGCCAAACGGGAGGGGTGTTGTTAGAAGAGAAAGGGGCCATGCCAATGGGCAAAGGGGGCCTGGTTATACTTCATCACCCAGGGGCTACACAAACCTGGAACTGGCCCTGGATAACCATACATGCATATCAACATTGTAGTGCAGAACAGGAATTGTAGCCTTCTTGACAATATGTGTGAAGGAGATTTGCAGCCCTACAAATGGTGTACAGCTTTTTTGAGGGGAAAAGAATAAATTCTAAACATACAGATATTGAAGAGGAAGGATATGGCACAGTATTAATTCATACCAACAAGGCAGGGAGTATATTACCATTTTTTAAATCTGTATTAAATTGGGTTGGTCCAGTTTTTCTTCAGCCATCTTCTAATTGCCTATTCAATTAAATAAGTCACAAAAAAGTTGTCTTAGATAAAATTTAATAAACGCACACAAAGCATAACAGGCACGGATAACAGAATCCGTGAAGCTTATGAGGCAATTTAAGTGACTGTCATTTTCAAAACAAGTTATTTCTCCTTTTTATTTCTTGTTAGGAAAAGATTATCATTAACTAAAAATAACAATAGCAAGATTATTTCTGTGTCCCACAGTAATGAGGTCAGACAGTTTTTTGCCATAAAACTTTACAGAAGATCAAAAGAAGACAAGCATTTAAGAGACTTGTCCGTAGCAATTCAGAGCAGCTGGGCTACCTCCCAAAAGACCCTAAATCTAAAATTTTGGGTTAACTAAACAACAGAAGCTTCATACCACTCTGGAGCTTTTTTTCTGTTGACAGTGAAAGATGTTTCTAGCTTAATATACTGAGTAAAAATTTGCAGTTTTGTCTCAAGAAACTATGCTTTTTGACTTCCTTATTTTGCAGATAAATAATTTGCCATTTATTCCCCCCTCCCAAAGGAGAGAGAAAATGTTTGAACAGGAACTTAGCTCAGTGGTAAAGCACATGCTTTACATTAGAAGATCCAATTCTTAGTTAAATGACGCTGAAGGAACTTGGAAAGACATCTTCTTGAACTGCTGCTGCCAATCAGAGAAGACAGCATAGCTCTGCATAGGAGAAAAACAATGGTATGAAATGAACCAAACACAGCAAAGGATCCTCCTGAGTTTGCAGGAGGGAGGAATCAGGAATTAGTTCTTGTCACCCAGTGGTAATCACTCACTGGTTCAGGAGCCACATGTTCTTCTGAGCAATGTTTCCCAACATAGCTGTTGAAACATGGGACAGGTAAGTGTCCAAGGACCAGTGGGACAGGTGGTTGACAGATGGCTCCTACCTTGAAACAGCCATTTATTGAAGAACAGGTAATCCATGAGTATCCTTGAGGTACAGGCCTCCTGCCAGTATTGGAAATAAATCTGGCTATTTCTGTTGATTGTAACTGTGAATGTGGTTCTCTGAAAGCTGTGAAATAAGTACTACCGCTCTTGCCCGTATGTGCCATTTTAGCAAAGGTATAGACACTGAGAATCTGGGGAGGGGGGAACCTCACATGCCAATGTTGACATGCCTCTCTGTGGCTACTGTGCAAGGGAGAGATTAGATATATCATAAAATGGAGATGTATTCTCCACTCCATCTTTAATTTCTCAGAGGACCTTTTCTATGAGGGGTACAACCCCTGGGAATTTCACACTAGTTGGGTGAGTGGAGGAACTCGCAAACAGAAATGTGTTTGCTATTGAGAACCATTGAACCAAATATTTTATTAATACCAACAGCTTTAATACTGATAGGAAAGTAGCGGAACCAAAGACCTAAAAAGAAAAAAAAGGACTCACTTTGAAATCTGTGGGGGGCAGAATGCACTTCCCTTTGGCATGACTCAGGGTAATGCCACTGAAATCGTTTAGGCATGAGACGAAGGGCTCTTTGCCCATAGTTCTTAGCATATGGATTACAGCCTCTGGCCTTGGCCAGTAAGATGGACTTGGTGGACATCAGCTTAGGATGTCTTGTTTACTTTTTGGTTTTGTCTTGTTTTTTATACTGTTTTATACTGTTTTTTAAATTGTTGCTGTTTTTTGGTAAGCCGCTTTGGGTCTCCAAAGGGGAGAACAGCAGGATAAAAATGTACTAACTAAATAATAAAATAAATCCATGTTAGCCAACTACACCTAACTAGTTTATTTCAAATCACTTATCCCACTATTTCAGCATGTCCAAATGCTTCAAAATTTGTGTTGCCTTTGACACTGTTCAACACCATTCTGAAATTTCTGCCTTTATTTTATTCCTTAAACTGCACCATCTTAGGGAAATGAAGTGTAGGGTCATAATAAGGAATGTGACTGAATTATAAAGACAAATCCTTTCACAATAAATATGATGCTAGTGTCACATCTAATCCTCTGGCTGCTCAGACAAATGTCAGCAAATGGAAAACATTAGAGTTCCTGTCTCTGAGGAGTTGCAGATCCCCACTGTACGCAAAAAGAAAGCAAAGCTGAAACTCAAACACAAAGGAGAGAGAATCACAAAAGCATAAGGCCCTGTCTACTCCTGTGTCTCTATTATCATTTTACAACTCAATTCCAAATTCATTCACCCTTTGCCACAGCTCAACACTATTGATTCCTTCAATGCACAGGAGTTCAAATATGCCCAGGAACTACTTCAACCTTCAAAATATCATTTCAATCAGGTAGGCAGTTTTGTGCATTTAAATAAATGCCCATGTAGTTCCTATCAATTCAAGTGAATGGGGACCCAACTGATGCACTCATTTGTAAGACCCCTGCTGGCCAGATGGATGTTGCCAGGGGAGGTGCCCGAAGTGGGGAATCTCCCACTTCCGGCAGGGGTCTGGCAACCCTTCTTGTCAGCGAGAGTGTTCTGCTTCTTACGTTTAGTTACTTTTTTGAGTTTTGTCTTATGTTGTATGGAATAATTCCCCACTAAGCATTAAATTATTTTAGTGTAAGAGAAGATTTTTAAATGGTCTGAAGCAAAAGCTATATGTGAATTAATTTATAGAAATGACAGACAGCCTGTGTAGAGACTGATGCTTATAGAACAAAATGAAGAACTTATCTTGATGATATGTACTAATGGGAGATAAATTGAAGATGCCTGAGCCTCTAAGCCCCTTTTTCTTTCCCCAGACTCCTAGGAATCAAATTGTGATAAAATATAAAGATCTTTTCTTTTCCTGATTGCATTGTCTTTCACTGTAACCCCCCCCCCAAGCCCGCTTTTCTTGTAGAAACAAGGGTTAACAATGCAAAACTTCCACCAGCTGGTGTTTCACTACGAGAAAGCTCTCGGGAAAATTATTCTCTTGCTGACAAAGGGAGGCCACTTCCATTTACATAACCACATAAAACCATGCCACAATGAAATTAGCCCTATCAGGATCACACCAGAGAGACAGAGAAATCCTTATTAAGAAGATCCCCTCCCCTCCCTCTCCTCCATGTGACGGGGCTTCTGTTTTGTGTGTGTGTGTGTGTGTCTTTTTCTAATTAGAAAATTCTGCTGCTGACTTTAAAGCCTTAATTCTCTGGGGCCTAGTCAAAACGAAGTTATGACAGGCAATTTTCTACAGTCAACCTTTTGTAAATCATGTATTGTGTCATAACAAGGGGCTAATGATGAGGAAAGAAGAAATGTATTCAGTTTTTTTTAAAAAAGGCACACTGTTATTTTGGTCATAGTTATTTTATTACTATTCCCAACAATTTAATTTTAAGTATTGCACTATTTAGCATTGATCCAAGATGAAAAATGGTATGGAATCTTTATTTGTGTTTATTTTGGACTATTTTTAAAGCCACCTTTCCATCTTAGCCAGACGCTCAGAGTGATGTACAAATCTGTTCCAGTCTATACAATTAATAAATCACGTAACATGATCACACTGATAATATCATCTAGATAATGAGTATACATGAATTTATGTAAGGTAGGTCTCCACCTTATGTTACTGCTATCATTAGGGTTGCCAGGTCCGTGGCGGGCAACCCCCCAGCAATTTGCCCCTCTGCCCGACGACCACCTGAGGGTTGGCAGGCAAACGTGCACGCGCGCACACACTGCACGCACGGCACTTGCGGTTTACAACCAGACGTTTCTCCTTGCAAGGGACCTTTTCCTCTTAGTTTGAGTGGTAAAGGGCTGTGTGCGTGCGCAATTTCATTTACAGCCCCATAGCCTCCTGCCAGAGGAGAGAGAGGATCTGGCAGCCCTAGCTATCATGGATCACTGATTATCACAGGGTTGCCAGATCCAGGTTGGGATATATCTGAAGATTCTTGGGGTGGGGCCTGAGAAGGGGGGGTTTGTGAGGGGGGGGAGACCAGACAACGTTGTCTGAAAGAACAATCTCTGGGGAAAAATAATAGTGATGATACCCTATTTACCTGAGAGGAATACTTCCAGATCAACCTCAGCTAACTACTATATGCATGTTTTCCTTGATACTTGCTATGCTGGCTACCCTTTGACAACTTCGCTCTCTATTACATACTAAGGAATATTAAGAGTTTTTCCCCCAGGAGTATTGTCATGAAAATTTGGGGGTTGCCTTAAATGAGCATACAAATTATAGATATGTAGGGTAATTAAAAAAACAACAACTTGGTGTATATAACCTTTTTAAGGGGATCATCTTACTTTCAGAGTAACCTTTCTTTCAGGTAAATATGGTAGTACCGACAAACTGAACTTTGTTTCCTTCTCTGAAAAGAAACCATCATAGAGTATATTTACTTCTGAGTCAGATTTTTCATACCCTTTGGGAAACAATCCATTTGCAAGCATCGCATTTCAAACATTGCTGCAAAACTCTTTACAAGCATCGAGTAATGTGGCAATCCATTTTCATGCCAACTTTTGTCTGCCGACTGTCCTTTTTACAATGCCATTAGCTATACATTATTCATGATACCAAGCTGGGCAGCTAAGCCAATGCTATTGTGTCACTTGTCTTTTCATAGGGCTGACTATGCTGGAATCGGGAGAGTGATGGAGAAGAACATAAAACAAAAGTGCACCGGACCCTAGTGAAAAGTGGAGGTTAACATCTTTGTGCTGAAAGGTGTGAAATGTGAAATTTGTCAATGTTTCAATAAGTGTCATTTGTCTGGCCTGGTATCAGAACTGATTTTACGTAAAAGCTAAGTAAGCTGTACTTTAGAGCCTCAGATTATGAAAGCCCTCTAAAAAAACCACTACAATATTTCAGTATCAGAATAATACATATGACATGGGTGGTAATGCTATTGGGCCTCTTAAATTTGACACAGTTTAGATTCTCAGCATGTTTTAATCTGGCACTGCCTCATATTGCATGAAACCATACACTTTATTGTACCTAGAATGAATGCTCAGGCACTAAAATAGGTAACAATTGTATTTTGATTTAGAGTTTTGTTTATATGATTCTCCTGGTAACGGCAAACAAGATTCTTCAAGATCTTGCAAAAAAGTGTACACATGAAAAAGGGAGTAAAATTGTGCCCACTGGCCCTGTACCCAGATGTGTATGGACAAATATTAGTGTACAAGCTCTGATGAACATACACATGAGTCATCAGTCAACATGATTGGCAATGCTGTAGACACTGAGCTGGTGTTTGACTGTACAGACAATCCCATTCCCTCCTATGCATGTACAACATTCACAACTTGGAGTGCCTGAAAGGTCTTAGATGTGAGTACTAAACTGTGGTATGAGCACAGAGTGATGACTCTATTAAAAAAATCTAGAAAGTGAGTTATTACAGTAGTGCAATATCCAGTGATTGTGGACTCAGTATCTCAGCAAATTTTCTGATCTTTCCTGGCCCACTGGGGCTTAATCTTCATTCTTCCTTTCCCAATTTTCTCTTCATAAGCAATCCTGTGATGAATTCCTATTCCTACTATGATTTTTTCGTCCATAGTTGCTGTGCACTGCCTGCTTGCCATTTTTTCCTCTTAAAATCACTGTTCCCATTTGTGTCATTAAACATTTTCTTTTCCACTTCAGTGCTGGAAAAGAAAAGACCAGACAGATCAGAGATGGACTTGCTGACAGACAAGTGGAAGTAAGAAATTAGAAAAAGCAAGGGATGGACTCCCCTCATCAGGCTGGGCTTTGTGTTTTGAGGGTGGAGGCATGAGGGCCTATCACTGATGAGGTCTGTCTTGCTGGCCTGTTCCTGGATCCCTGTGTAGTGCCAACGTGGAAGAACGTCTGAGGACTATTAGGGAATGGCGTTTTCAGGTGACCTTTGGATTTGAACATATTGGTGATCATTAGGGTTGCCAACCTCCAGGTACTTGCTGGAGATTTCCTGCTATTACAACTGATCTCCAGCCGATAGAGATCAGATCACCTGGAGAAAATGGCTGCTTTGGCAATTGGACTCTATGGCATTGAAGTCCCTCCCTTCCTCAAACCACGCCCACCTCAGACTCTGCCCCCCAAACCTCCCACCGGTGGCAAAGAGGGACCTGGCAACCCTAGTGATCGTTCAGATGCTGCTTGAAGACTGCCAGTGAGGGGAAACTAACCCCCTCCCTAGGCATCCAGTTCCACTACTGAACTACTCTTAATGTAAAAAAAAAAATCCTAATATACAGCCGGTACCTTTCCACCTGTAATTATTGAGAGTCCTATCCTCTGCTGCCAACAGAAACAGCTCCCTGTCCGCCTCTAAGTGACAGACTTTCAAATACTTCAAGAGAGCAATCATGTGTCCCCACCCCTCAGTTTTCTGTTCTCCAAACTGAATATCCCTGAGTCCTTCAGTGTTTCCTCATAGAACTTGCTCTCCAGGCCCCTGATCATCCTTGTTGCTCTCTCTGCACCTGCACCATTCTGACCACATCCTCTTTGAAGTGAGGCCTCCAGAACTGCACACAGTACTCCAGATGTGGCCTGACCAATGCAGTGTACAGGGGGACTATGACATCTTGCGATTTGGATGTTATGCCTCTGTTGATACATCCCAAAGCCTACATTAGCCTTTTTTGCTGCTTCATCACACTGGCTGCTCATATTCAGCATACAGTCCACCTGTACCACACTGCTACCCAGAAGTGTTTCCCCCATCCAGTATGTGTGTTTCTCATTTTTGTTACCTAGAGGTACAACTCCACATTTATCCTTGTTAAATTGTATCCTGTTTACATCTGACCACTTTTCCAGTATGTTCAGATCTCATTGAACTCTATCTCTATATTCTGATGTGTTCACTACTCCTCTCATTTGGTGTCATCTGCAGATTTAATGAGTAGTCCCTTCACCCCCTCATCCATATCATTTATAATAATATTGAAAAGTACTGGGCCCAGAACAGCCCTATGGCACCCCACTGGACACCTCCCTCCAATCAGATGAACTACCACTGAAAACTACTATTTGGGTGTGATTTCCCAACTAGTTCCCTATCCACCTAACTATCCTAGAGTCCAATCCACAGTCCTCCAGTTTACCCATCAAAACAACATGGGGAACCCTGTCAAAAGGTTTATTGAAATCAAAGTAAACAACATTGAGGGTGTTCCCACAATCTAGTAAGCTCATCCCTCAATCAGAGAAGGAAACTAGGTTGGTCTGGTAGGACCTGCTGGGAACAAATCTGTGCTGACTTCCCTGGATCACCAAGATGTTCACCAATTGACCCCTTTAAAATCTGTTCCAATCTCTTCCTAGGAACAGAGGTCAGACTGACTGGCCTGTAGTTCCTGTTTTATCCTTCCTTCCTTGCTTGAAGATTGGGATACCAATCACCCTCCTCCAGTCTTTTGGCACATTTCCCGTCCTCCAAGAGGACTTGAAAATGATGGACAAAGGCTCTGCAAGCTCTCTAGAAAGTTCTTTGAGCACTCTCAGGTCCACACCATCTGGCCTGGGGGATTTGTACTCATCCAATGCAGCCAGGTGCTTCTCAACTACCTCTCTGAGGGGAAAAACTGAGGCCCTGAGCCTTTCTGCTTTCTCTCTGTCCTCTGTCAGAGTTTCTCCATTTTCACCCAACAGTGGGCCTATCACCTGTTTTACCTTGCATTTGCTCCTCACATCTCTGAAGAAGTATTTTGTTATTGTAGCGAGCCTCCCTGGCCAGCCTTAGCTCACTCTGAGCCTCTCTGATGGCTGACCTACAGTCTAGCAAAACAGAGATACTCTTCTTTAGAGGTATATCCTTCCCTTCATTTCTTGAACATTTCTTTTTCCTTCCTTAGCTCATCATGGAGTTCTTTGTTCATCCACATTGGCTTCTTCAATCCCCTGTCACGTTTCTGTCTTGTTGGAATAGCGATGGCTTGAGCTTGCAAGAACTGTTGTTTTAGAAGAGTTCACCCTTCTCTTGCTCCTTTCCCTTCCAGCAGTCTTTCCCATGGAATACCTCTCATCATGCCTGCCTCTGAGTTAATTAAAGTCAGTCATTAAAGTCTGCACTCCAAGCACTAGTAATCTGCCCGATCTAATACCTGATGAAGGCTCAGACAGGTAGTGTCTATTTTCCCCTGACTTGACTTTGAATTGGACAGCCACATATCAGGTGCATGGCAGCACATTTCCCAAGTTTACAGGATCCCAGTTTGGCCCATGGTATGGGGGAAGAAGGGGCTTCAGCCTTACCCTAATGCTGCTTTCCAGACTTGAAATGACTCAGGGAGGTAATTGTCCTGTTGTGGAGGCTGCATGTCTGGTCCAAGTGTACATATGCAGTCCCCAAGGGGCAAATTACACCCTCTGGGCTGCTTGGGGAGAAGGCTGAAGTACCTTCTCTCTCCACACCCTGGACCCAATCCAAATTGAAGCTCCAGGCACCTGGGAAATTAGGTCCCTCTCACCTGCCACATGACTGTCTGAGTCAAAGGCAGGTTGGGGGAACCCAGACACAACATGCTGAGAATCATGATGTGTATTTGGCTCTGTGATCTGTCCTTGTAATTTTTAAAGAGGATTTAACTGGCTATGCTCTGTTTGATTTTTAAGCTTTAAAGATTCACTTAAACAAATACAATAAAATATATTAAGGCAATATATGAAGGCAATATATGAAGGTAACCAATATATATTCTGAAGCATAATTTAACAATATCAAATTAGAGTTTTATCTGAAGTTTCAACCAAAGCCTGCATAATACAATTTGCTCCCTTGTTCTCTGATAAAGATAGTGGTATGCAAATAGATTATACAAGAAGTGGCATCTGACTGATGGTTGAACTGCATCAACAGTTTTTTTTAATGTCACCTATTATTTGCTGTAAAGCATCGTGCCAAGCTATTCACAGAGAGATAGATCGTTGCTATGTATTAAAAAATGCAAACACTAACACCGCAGCCTGAAGTAGCAATGAATTAATCCTGACAACATCATTTTCATTGTGTTTTTGAATGAAACGTTTGCTTTAACTTACAAAAAGTACAACGGTGGAAATGATAGATCAAGAAACCTGTGTCTATATACTTACCAGAAAGGTAATCCAGTATGTTTGTATTTATGTTGTTATGGATGGTAGAAGATCACATTATTATTTTGGGCTCCATAAGCAGTAACTGAGACAGGCAACTCTGTCTTTTGGAGACCAACAGAGAAGGAATCACTTTCTAATCAGTAAATAGATATAGTCTTCGCCTCTGACCTTTTGACTGGATACAGTGAACCTGATTATGTAAAGACAATTTGATTTCACATTATGTAAAAATGCAAGTCTCTGCTAGTCTCTTGCCATGAAAACCCCCAAAAGGGGTCGCCATAAGTCGGCTGTGACTTCACGGCACTTTACACACACAAAAAAGCAAGTACGAATGACTTGGCAGCATAGGAGCCTGGGCAAAGTGCCAAAAGGGAGCTTCAATCCTGTTGCACAATCCACAAATTAGCACGAATGTTCTAAGGGCCTCAGATACATTATCTGGATGTTCTTGGTCATTATAACAAGCCAGCTGCTGCCCCAGTTGATGGCACATCTCAAGATACTTGAAGCTTGTTGACTTAGTGGCAGAGGAACAGTTTTAAAAAAGGTAAAGGTCCCCTGTGCAAGCGCCAGGTCATTCTTGACCCATGGGGTGATGTCACATCCCGACGTTTACTAGGCAGACTTTGTTTACGGGGTGGTTTGCCAGTGCCTTCCCCAGTCATCTTCTCTTTACCCCCGGCAAGCTGGGTACTCATTTTACCGACCTCGGAAGGATGGAAGGCTGAGTCAAGCTT